>NW_026969886.1:0-22628 GCF_028390025.1 Pseudophryne corroboree
GGCCACACCGTGTCCCTGCAGTCACTACATGTATATCACTTGCATCCGCACGCAGGCCACACCGTGTCCCTGCAGTCACTACATGTATATCACCTGCATCCACACACAGGCCACACCGTGTCCCTGCAGTCATTACATGTATATTACCTGCATTCACACACAGGCCACACCGTGTCCCTGCAGTCATTACATGTATATTACCTGCATCCACACACAGGCCACACCGTGTCCCTGCAGTCACTACATGTATATTACCTGCATCCACACACAGGCCACACCGTGTCCCTGCAGTCACTACATGTATATTACCCCCTGCAGTCACTACATGTATATTACCTGCATCCACACACAGGCCACTCCGTGTCCCTGCAGTCATTACATGTATATTACCTGCATCCACACACAGGCCACACCGTGTCCCTGCAGTCATTACATGTATATTACCTGCATCCACACACAGGCCACACCGTGTCCCTGCAGTCACTACATGTATATTACCTGCATCCACACACAGTCCACACCGTGTCCCTGCAGTCACTACATGTATATTACCCCCTGCAGTCACTACATGTATATCACCTGCATCCACACACAGGCCACACCGTGTCCCTGCAGTCACTACATGTATATCACCTGCATCCACACACAGGCCACACCATGTACCTGCAGTCACTACATGTATATCACCTGCATCCACACACAGGCCACACCGTGTCCCTGCAGTCACTACATGTATATTACCTGCATCCACACACAGGCCACACCGTGTCCCTGCAGTCACTACATGTATATTACCCCCTGCAGTCACTACATGTATATTACCTGCATCCACACACAGGCCACTCCGTGTCCCTGCAGTCACTACATGTATATTACCTGCATCCACACACAGGCCACACCGTGTCCCTGCAGTCACTACATGTATATCACCTGCATCCACACACAGGCCACTCCGTGTCCCTGCAGTCATTACATGTATATTACCTGCATCCACACACAGGCCACACCGTGTCCCTGCAGTCATTACATGTATATTACCTGCATCCACACAGGCCACACCGTGTCCCTGCAGTCACTACATGTATATTACCTGCATCCACACACAGGCCACACCGTGTCCCTGCAGTCACTACATGTATATTACCCCCTGCAGTCACTACATGTATATTACCTGCATCCACACACAGGCCACTCCGTGTCCCTGCAGTCACTACATGTATATTACCTGCATCCACACACAGGCCACTCCGTGTCCCTGCAGTCATTACATGTACATCACCTGCATCCACACACAGGCCACTCCGTGTCCCTGCAGTCATTACATGTATATTACCTGCATCCACACACAGGCCACACCGTGTCCCTGCAGTCACTACATGTATATTACCTGCATCCACACACAGGCCATACCGTGTCCCTGCAGTACTACATGTATATTACCCCCTGCAGTCACTACATGTATATTACCTGCATCCACACACAGGCCACTCCGTGTCCCTGCAGTCATTACATGTATATTACCTGCATCCACACACAGGCCACACCGTGTCCCTGCAGTCACTACATGTATATTACCTGCATCCACACACAGGCCACACCGTGTCCCTGCAGTCACTACATGTATATTACCCCCTGCAGTCACTACATGTATATTACCTGCATCCACACACAGGCCACTCCGTGTCCCTGCAGTCATTACATGTATATTACCTGCATCCACACACAGGCCACACCGTGTCCCTGCAGTCACTACATGTATATTACCTGCATCCACACGCAGGCCACACCGTGTCCCTGCAGTCACTACATGTATATCACTTGCATCCGCACGCAGGCCACACCGTGTCCCTGCAGTCACTACATGTATATTACCTGCATCCACACACAGGCCACACCGTGTCCCTGCAGTCACTACATGTATATTACCCCCTGCAGTCACTACATGTATATCACCTGCATCCACACACAGGCCACACCGTGTCCCTGCAGTCACTACATGTATATCACCTGCATCCACACACAGGCCACACCATGTCCCTGCAGTCACTACATGTATATTACCTGCATCCACACACAGGCCACTCCGTGTCCCTGCAGTCATTACATGTATATTACCTGCATCCACACACAGGCCACACCGTGTCCTTGCAGTCATTACATGTATATTACCTGCATCCACACACAGGCCACACCGTGTCCCTGCAGTCACTACATGTATATTACCTGCATCCACACACAGGCCACACCGTGTCCCTGCAGTCACTACATGTATATTACCCCCTGCAGTCACTACATGTATATTACCTGCATCCACACACAGGCCACTCCGTGTCCCTGCAGTCACTACATGTATATTACCTGCATCCACACACAGGCCACACCGTGTCCCTGCAGTCACTACATGTATATTACCTGCATCCACACACAGGCCACACCATGTCCCTGCAGTCACTACATGTATATTACCTGCATCCACACGCAGGCCACACCGTGTCCCTGCAGTCACTACATGTATATCACTTGCATCCGCACGCAGGCCACACCGTGTCCCTGCAGTCACTACATGTATATCACCTGCATCCACACACAGGCCACACCGTGTCCCTGCAGTCATTACATGTATATTACCTGCATCCACACACAGGCCACACCGTGTCCCTGCAGTCATTACATGTATATTACCTGCATCCACACACAGGCCACACCGTGTCCCTGCAGTCACTACATGTATATTACCTGCATCCACACACAGGCCACACCGTGTCCCTGCAGTCACTACATGTATATTACCCCCTGCAGTCACTACATGTATATTACCTGCATCCACACACAGGCCACTCCGTGTCCCTGCAGTCATTACATGTATATTACCTGCATCCACACACAGGCCACACCGTGTCCCTGCAGTCATTACATGTATATTACCTGCATCCACACACAGGCCACACCGTGTCCCTGCAGTCACTACATGTATATTACCTGCATCCACACACAGTCCACACCGTGTCCCTGCAGTCACTACATGTATATTACCCCCTGCAGTCACTACATGTATATCACCTGCATCCACACACAGGCCACACCGTGTCCCTGCAGTCACTACATGTATATCACCTGCATCCACACACAGGCCACACCATGTACCTGCAGTCACTACATGTATATCACCTGCATCCACACACAGGCCACACCGTGTCCCTGCAGTCACTACATGTATATTACCTGCATCCACACACAGGCCACACCGTGTCCCTGCAGTCACTACATGTATATTACCCCCTGCAGTCACTACATGTATATTACCTGCATCCACACACAGGCCACACCGTGTCCCTGCAGTCACTACATGTATATCACCTGCATCCACACACAGGCCACACCGTGTCCCTGCAGTCACTACATGTATATTACCTGCATCCACACACAGGCCACACCGTGTCCCTGCAGTCACTACATGTATATTACCTGCATCCACACACAGGCCACACCGTGTCCCTGCAGTCACTACATGTATATCACCTGCATCCACACACAGGCCACACCGTGTCCCTGCAGTCACTACATTTATATTACCTGCATCCACACACAGGCCACACCGTGTCCCTGCAGTCACTACATGTATATTACCTGCATCCACACACAGGCCACACCGTGTCCCTGCAGTCACTACATGTATATTACCTGCATCCACACACAGGCCACACCGTGTCCCTGCAGTCACTACATGTATATCACCTACATCCACACACAGGCCACACCATGTCCCTGCAGTCACTACATGTATATTACCTGCATCCACACACAGGCCACACCGTGTCCCTGCAGTCACTACATGTATATTACCTGCATCCACACACAGGCCACACCATGTTCCTGCAGTCACTACATGTATATCACCTACATCCACACACAGGCCACACCATGTCCCTGCAGTCACTACATGTATATTACCTGCATCCACACACAGGCCACACCGTGTCCCTGCAGTCACTACATGTATATCACCTGCATCCACACACAGGCCACACCGTGTCCCTGCAGTCACTACATTTATATTACCTGCATCCACACACAGGCCACACCGTGTCCCTGCAGTCACTACATGTATATTACCTGCATCCACACACAGGCCACACCGTGTCCCTGCAGTCACTACATGTATATTACCTGCATCCACACACAGGCCACACCGTGTCCCTGCAGTCACTACATGTATATCTCCTGCATCCACACACAGGCCACACCATGTCCCTGCAGTCACTACATGTATATCACCTGCATCCACACACAGGCCACACCGTGTCCCTGCAGTCACTACATGTATATCACCTGCATCCACACACAGGCCACACCGTGTCCCTGCAGTCACTACATGTATATTACCTGCATCCACACACAGGCCACACCGTGTCCCTGCAGTCACTACATGTATATTACCTGCATCCACACACAGGCCACACCGTGTCCCTGCAGTCACTACATGTATATTACCTGCATCCACACACAGGCCACACCGTGTCCCTGCAGTCACTACATGTATATTACCTGCATCCACACACAGGCCACACCGTGTCCCTGCAGTCACTACATGTATATTACCTGCATCCACACACAGGCCACACCATGTCCCTGCAGTCACTACATGTATATTACCTGCATCCACACGCAGGCCACACCGTGTCCCTGCAGTCACTACATGTATATCACTTGCATCCGCACGCAGGCCACACCGTGTCCCTGCAGTCACTACATGTATATCACCTGCATCCACACACAGGCCACACCGTGTCCCTGCAGTCATTACATGTATATTACCTGCATTCACACACAGGCCACACCGTGTCCCTGCAGTCATTACATGTATATTACCTGCATCCACACACAGGCCACACCGTGTCCCTGCAGTCACTACATGTATATTACCTGCATCCACACACAGGCCACACCGTGTCCCTGCAGTCACTACATGTATATTACCCCCTGCAGTCACTACATGTATATTACCTGCATCCACACACAGGCCACTCCGTGTCCCTGCAGTCATTACATGTATATTACCTGCATCCACACACAGGCCACACCGTGTCCCTGCAGTCATTACATGTATATTACCTGCATCCACACACAGGCCACACCGTGTCCCTGCAGTCACTACATGTATATTACCTGCATCCACACACAGTCCACACCGTGTCCCTGCAGTCACTACATGTATATTACCCCCTGCAGTCACTACATGTATATCACCTGCATCCACACACAGGCCACACCGTGTCCCTGCAGTCACTACATGTATATCACCTGCATCCACACACAGGCCACACCATGTACCTGCAGTCACTACATGTATATCACCTGCATCCACACACAGGCCACACCGTGTCCCTGCAGTCACTACATGTATATTACCTGCATCCACACACAGGCCACACCGTGTCCCTGCAGTCACTACATGTATATTACCCCCTGCAGTCACTACATGTATATTACCTGCATCCACACACAGGCCACTCCGTGTCCCTGCAGTCACTACATGTATATTACCTGCATCCACACACAGGCCACACCGTGTCCCTGCAGTCACTACATGTATATCACCTGCATCCACACACAGGCCACTCCGTGTCCCTGCAGTCATTACATGTATATTACCTGCATCCACACACAGGCCACACCGTGTCCCTGCAGTCATTACATGTATATTACCTGCATCCACACAGGCCACACCGTGTCCCTGCAGTCACTACATGTATATTACCTGCATCCACACACAGGCCACACCGTGTCCCTGCAGTCACTACATGTATATTACCCCCTGCAGTCACTACATGTATATTACCTGCATCCACACACAGGCCACTCCGTGTCCCTGCAGTCACTACATGTATATTACCTGCATCCACACACAGGCCACTCCGTGTCCCTGCAGTCATTACATGTACATCACCTGCATCCACACACAGGCCACTCCGTGTCCCTGCAGTCATTACATGTATATTACCTGCATCCACACACAGGCCACACCGTGTCCCTGCAGTCACTACATGTATATTACCTGCATCCACACACAGGCCATACCGTGTCCCTGCAGTACTACATGTATATTACCCCCTGCAGTCACTACATGTATATTACCTGCATCCACACACAGGCCACTCCGTGTCCCTGCAGTCATTACATGTATATTACCTGCATCCACACACAGGCCACACCGTGTCCCTGCAGTCACTACATGTATATTACCTGCATCCACACACAGGCCACACCGTGTCCCTGCAGTCACTACATGTATATTACCCCCTGCAGTCACTACATGTATATTACCTGCATCCACACACAGGCCACTCCGTGTCCCTGCAGTCATTACATGTATATTACCTGCATCCACACACAGGCCACACCGTGTCCCTGCAGTCACTACATGTATATTACCTGCATCCACACGCAGGCCACACCGTGTCCCTGCAGTCACTACATGTATATCACTTGCATCCGCACGCAGGCCACACCGTGTCCCTGCAGTCACTACATGTATATTACCTGCATCCACACACAGGCCACACCGTGTCCCTGCAGTCACTACATGTATATTACCCCCTGCAGTCACTACATGTATATCACCTGCATCCACACACAGGCCACACCGTGTCCCTGCAGTCACTACATGTATATCACCTGCATCCACACACAGGCCACACCATGTCCCTGCAGTCACTACATGTATATTACCTGCATCCACACACAGGCCACTCCGTGTCCCTGCAGTCATTACATGTATATTACCTGCATCCACACACAGGCCACACCGTGTCCTTGCAGTCATTACATGTATATTACCTGCATCCACACACAGGCCACACCGTGTCCCTGCAGTCACTACATGTATATTACCTGCATCCACACACAGGCCACACCGTGTCCCTGCAGTCACTACATGTATATTACCCCCTGCAGTCACTACATGTATATTACCTGCATCCACACACAGGCCACTCCGTGTCCCTGCAGTCACTACATGTATATTACCTGCATCCACACACAGGCCACACCGTGTCCCTGCAGTCACTACATGTATATTACCTGCATCCACACACAGGCCACACCATGTCCCTGCAGTCACTACATGTATATTACCTGCATCCACACGCAGGCCACACCGTGTCCCTGCAGTCACTACATGTATATCACTTGCATCCGCACGCAGGCCACACCGTGTCCCTGCAGTCACTACATGTATATCACCTGCATCCACACACAGGCCACACCGTGTCCCTGCAGTCATTACATGTATATTACCTGCATCCACACACAGGCCACACCGTGTCCCTGCAGTCATTACATGTATATTACCTGCATCCACACACAGGCCACACCGTGTCCCTGCAGTCACTACATGTATATTACCTGCATCCACACACAGGCCACACCGTGTCCCTGCAGTCACTACATGTATATTACCCCCTGCAGTCACTACATGTATATTACCTGCATCCACACACAGGCCACTCCGTGTCCCTGCAGTCATTACATGTATATTACCTGCATCCACACACAGGCCACACCGTGTCCCTGCAGTCATTACATGTATATTACCTGCATCCACACACAGGCCACACCGTGTCCCTGCAGTCACTACATGTATATTACCTGCATCCACACACAGTCCACACCGTGTCCCTGCAGTCACTACATGTATATTACCCCCTGCAGTCACTACATGTATATCACCTGCATCCACACACAGGCCACACCGTGTCCCTGCAGTCACTACATGTATATCACCTGCATCCACACACAGGCCACACCATGTACCTGCAGTCACTACATGTATATCACCTGCATCCACACACAGGCCACACCGTGTCCCTGCAGTCACTACATGTATATTACCTGCATCCACACACAGGCCACACCGTGTCCCTGCAGTCACTACATGTATATTACCCCCTGCAGTCACTACATGTATATTACCTGCATCCACACACAGGCCACTCCGTGTCCCTGTAGTCACTACATGTATATTACCTGCATCCACACACAGGCCACACCGTGTCCCTGCAGTCACTACATGTATATCACCTGCATCCACACACAGGCCACTCCGTGTCCCTGCAGTCATTACATGTATATTACCTGCATCCACACACAGGCCACACCGTGTCCCTGCAGTCATTACATGTATATTACCTGCATCCACACACTGGCCACACCGTGTCCCTGCAGTCACTACATGTATATTACCTGCATCCACACACAGGCCACACCGTGTCCCTGCAGTCACTACATGTATATTACCCCCTGCAGTCACTACATGTATATTACCTGCATCCACACACAGGCCACTCCGTGTCCCTGCAGTCACTACATGTATATTACCTGCATCCACACACAGGCCACTCCGTGTCCCTGCAGTCATTACATGTATATCACCTGCATCCACACACAGGCCACTCCGTGTCCCTGCAGTCATTACATGTATATTACCTGCATCCACACACAGGCCACACCGTGTCCCTGCAGTCACTACATGTATATTACCTGCATCCACACACAGGCCATACCGTGTCCCTGCAGTCACTACATGTATATTACCCCCTGCAGTCACTACATGTATATTACCTGCATCCACACACAGGCCACTCCGTGTCCCTGCAGTCATTACATGTATATTACCTGCATCCATACACAGGCCACACCGTGTCCCTGCAGTCACTACATGTATATTACCTGCATCCACACACAGGCCACACCGTGTCCCTGCAGTCACTACATGTATATTACCCCCTGCAGTCACTACATGTATATTACCTGCATCCACACACAGGCCACTCCGTGTCCCTGCAGTCATTACATGTATATTACCTGCATCCACACACAGGCCACACCGTGTCCCTGCAGTCACTACATGTATATTACCTGCATCCACACGCAGGCCACACCGTGTCCCTGCAGTCACTACATGTATATCACTTGCATCCGCACGCAGGCCACACCGTGTCCCTGCAGTCACTACATGTATATTACCTGCATCCACACACAGGCCACACCGTGTCCCTGCAGTCACTACATGTATATCACTTGCATCCGCACGCAGGCCACACCGTGTCCCTGCAGTCACTACATGTATATTACCTGCATCCACACACAGGCCACACCGTGTCCCTGCAGTCACTACATGTATATTACCCCCTGCAGTCACTACATGTATATCACCTGCATCCACACACAGGCCACACCGTGTCCCTGCAGTCACTACATGTATATCACCTGCATCCACACACAGGCCACACCATGTCCCTGCAGTCACTACATGTATATTACCTGCATCCACACACAGGCCACTCCGTGTCCCTGCAGTCATTACATGTATATTACCTGCATCCACACACAGGCCACACCGTGTCCTTGCAGTCATTACATGTATATTACCTGCATCCACACACAGGCCACACCGTGTCCCTGCAGTCACTACATGTATATTACCTGCATCCACACACAGGCCACACCGTGTCCCTGCAGTCACTACATGTATATTACCCCCTGCAGTCACTACATGTATATTACCTGCATCCACACACAGGCCACTCCGTGTCCCTGCAGTCATTACATGTATATTACCTGCATCCACACACAGGCCACACCGTGTCCCTGCAGTCATTACATGTATATTACCTGCATCCACACACAGGCCACACCGTGTCCCTGCAGTCACTACATGTATATTACCTGCATCCACACACAGGCCACACCGTGTCCCTGCAGTCACTACATGTATATTACCCCCTGCAGTCACTACATGTATATCACCTGCATCCACACACAGGCCACACCGTGTCCCTGCAGTCACTACATGTATATCACCTGCATCCACACACAGGCCACACCTTGTCCCTGCAGTCATTACATGTTTATCACCTGCATCCACACACAGGCCACACCGTGTCCCTGCAGTCACTACATGTATATCACCTGCATCCACACACAGGCCACACCGTGTCCCTGCAGTCACTACATGTATATTACCTGCATCCACACACAGGCCACACCGTGTCCCTGCAGTCACTACATGTATATTACCTGCATCCACACACAGGCCACACCGTGTCCCTGCAGTCACTACATGTATATTACCTGCATCCACACACAGGCCACACCGTGTCCCTGCAGTCACTACATGTATATCACCTGCATCCACACACAGGCCACTCCGTGTCCCTGCAGTCATTACATGTATATTACCTGCATCCACACACAGGCCACACCGTGTCCCTGCAGTCATTACATGTATATTACCTGCATCCACACACAGGCCACACCGTGTCCCTGCAGTCACTACATGTATATTACCTGCATCCACACACAGGCCACACCGTGTCCCTGCAGTCACTACATGTATATTACCCCCTGCAGTCACTACATGTATATTACCTGCATCCACACACAGGCCACTCCGTGTCCCTGCAGTCACTACATGTATATTACCTGCATCCACACACAGGCCACTCCGTGTCCCTGCAGTCATTACATGTATATCACCTGCATCCACACACAGGCCACTCCGTGTCACTGCAGTCATTACATGTATATTACCTGCATCCACACACAGGCCACACCGTGTCCCTGCAGTCACTACATGTATATTACCTGCATCCACACACAGGCCATACCGTGTCCCTGCAGTCACTACATGTATATTACCCCCTGCAGTCACTACATGTATATTACCTGCATCCACACACAGGCCACTCCGTGTCCCTGCAGTCATTACATGTATATTACCTGCATCCACACACAGGCCACACCGTGTCCTTGCAGTCATTACATGTATATTACCTGCATCCACACACAGGCCACACCGTGTCCCTGCAGTCACTACATGTATATTACCTGCATCCACACACAGGCCACACCGTGTCCCTGCAGTCACTACATGTATATTACCCCCTGCAGTCACTACATGTATATTACCTGCATCCACACACAGGCCACTCCGTGTCCCTGCAGTCATTACATGTATATTACCTGCATCCACACACAGGCCACACCGTGTCCCTGCAGTCATTACATGTATATTACCTGCATCCACACACAGGCCACACCGTGTCCCTGCAGTCACTACATGTATATTACCTGCATCCACACACAGGCCACACCGTGTCCCTGCAGTCACTACATGTATATTACCCCCTGCAGTCACTACATGTATATCACCTGCATCCACACACAGGCCACACCGTGTCCCTGCAGTCACTACATGTATATCACCTGCATCCACACACAGGCCACACCATGTCCCTGCAGTCATTACATGTTTATCACCTGCATCCACACACAGGCCACACCGTGTCCCTGCAGTCACTACATGTATATCACCTGCATCCACACACAGGCCACACCGTGTCCCTGCAGTCATTACATGTTTATCACCTGCATCCACACACAGGCCACACCGTGTCCCTGCAGTCACTACATGTATATCACCTG
Organism: Pseudophryne corroboree; assembly: GCF_028390025.1. NCBI lineage: Eukaryota > Metazoa > Chordata > Amphibia > Anura > Myobatrachidae > Pseudophryne > Pseudophryne corroboree. Next base: position 11,485 of record NW_026969886.1, read on the forward strand.
CATCCACACACAGGCCACACCGTGTCCCTGCAGTCACTACATGTATATTACCCCCTGCAGTCACTACATGTATATCACCTGCATCCACACACAGGCCACACCGTGTCCCTGCAGTCATTACATGTATATCACTTGCATCCGCACGCAGGCCACACCGTGTCCCTGCAGTCACTACATGTATATCACCTGCATCCACACACAGGCCACACCGTGTCCCTGCAGTCATTACATGTTTATCACCTGCATCCACACACAGGCCACACCGTGTCCCTGCAGTCACTACATGTATATCACCTGCATCCACACACAGGCCACACCGTGTCCCTGCAGTCATTACATGTATATTACCTGCATCCACACACAGGCCACACCGTGTCCCTGCAGTCATTACATGTATATTACCCCCTGCAGTCACTACATGTATATCACCTGCATCCACACACAGGCCACACCATGTCCCTGCAGTCATTACATGTTTATCACCTGCATCCACACACAGGCCACACCGTGTCCCTGCAGTCACTACATGTATATCACCTGCATCCACACACAGGCCACACCGTGTCCCTGCAGTCATTACATGTATATTACCTGCATCCACACACAGGCCACACCGTGTCCCTGCAGTCATTACATGTATATTACCCCCTGCAGTCACTACATGTATATTACCTGCATCCACACACAGGCCACACCGTGTCCCTGCAGTCATTACATGTATATTACCTGCATCCACACACAGGCCACACCGTGTCCCTGCAGTCACTACATGTATATTACCTGCATCCACACACAGGCCACACCGTGTCCCTGCAGTCACTACATGTATATTACTCCCTGCAGTCACTACATGTATATTACCTGCATCCACACACAGGCCACACCGTGTCCCTGCAGTCATTACATGTATATTACCTGCATCCACACACAGGCCACACCGTGTCCCTGCAGTCACTACATGTATATTACCTGCATCCACACACAGGCCACACCGTGTCCCTGCAGTCACTACATGTATATTACCCCCTGCAGTCACTACATGTATATTACCTGCATCCACACACAGGCCACTCCGTGTCCCTGCAGTCACTACATGTATATTACCTGCATCCACACACAGGCCACTTAGTGTCCCTGCAGTCATTACATGTATATCACCTGCATCCACACACAGGCCACTCCGTGTCCCTGCAGTCATTACATGTATATTACCTGCATCCACACACAGGCCACACCGTGTCCCTGCAGTCACTACATGTATATTACCTGCATCCACACACAGGCCATACCGTGTCCCTGCAGTCACTACATGTATATTACCCCCTGCAGTCACTACATGTATATTACCTGCATCCACACACAGGCCACTCCGTGTCCCTGCAGTCATTACATGTATATTACCTGCATCCACACACAGGCCACACCGTGTCCCTGCAGTCACTACATGTATATTACCTGCATCCACACACAGGCCACACCGTGTCCCTGCAGTCACTACATGTATATTACCCCCTGCAGTCACTACATGTATATTACCTGCATCCACACACAGGCCACTCCGTGTCCCTGCAGTCATTACATGTATATTACCTGCATCCACACACAGGCCACACCGTGTCCCTGCAGTCATTACATGTATATTACCTGCATCCACACACAGGCCACACCGTGTCCCTGCAGTCACTACATGTATATTACCTGCATCCACACACAGGCCACACCGTGTCCCTGCAGTCACTACATGTATATTACCCCCTGCAGTCACTACATGTATATTACCTGCATCCACACACAGGCCACTCCGTGTCCCTGCAGTCACTACATGTATATTACCTGCATCCACACACAGGCCACTCCGTGTCCCTGCAGTCATTACATGTATATCACCTGCATCCACACACAGGCCACTCCGTGTCCCTGCAGTCATTACATGTATATTACCTGCATCCACACACAGGCCACACCGTGTCCCTGCAGTCACTACATGTATATTACCTGCATCCACACACAGGCCATACCGTGTCCCTGCAGTCACTACATGTATATTACCCCCTGCAGTCACTACATGTATATTACCTGCATCCACACACAGGCCACTCCGTGTCCCTGCAGTCATTACATGTATATTACCTGCATCCACACACAGGCCACTCCGTGTCCCTGCAGTCATTACATGTATATTACCTGCATCCACACACAGGCCACACCGTGTCCCTGCAGTCACTACATGTATATTACCTGCATCCACACACAGGCCACTCCGTGTCCCTGCAGTCATTACATGTATATTACCTGCATCCACACACAGGCCACACCGTGTCCCTGCAGTCATTACATGTATATTACCTGCATCCACACACAGGCCACACCGTGTCCCTGCAGTCACTACATGTATATTACCTGCATCCACACACAGGCCACACCGTGTCCCTGCAGTCATTACATGTATATTACCTGCATCCACACACAGGCCATACCGTGTCCCTGCAGTCACTACATGTATATTACCTGCATCCACACACAGGCCACTCCGTGTCCCTGCAGTCATTACATGTATATTACCTGCATCCACACACAGGCCACACCGTGTCCCTGCAGTCATTACATGTATATTACCTGCATCCACACACAGGCCACACCGTGTCCCTGCAGTCACTACATGTATATTACCTGCATCCACACACAGGCCACACCGTGTCCCTGCAGTCACTACATGTATATTACCTGAATCCACACACAGGCCACACCGTGTCCCTGCAGTCATTACATGTATATCACCTGCATCCACACACAGGCCACACCGTGTCTCTGCAGTCACTACATGTATATTACCTGCATCCACACACAGGCCACACCGTGTCCCTGCAGTCATTACATGTATATTACCTGCATCCACACACAGGCCACACCGTGTCCCTGCAGTCACTACATGTATATCACCTGCATCCACACACAGGCCACACCGTGTCCCTGCAGTCACTACATGTATATTACCTGCATCCACACACAGGCCACACCGTGTCCCTGCAGTCATTACATGTATATTACCTGCATCCACACACAGGCCACACCGTGTCCCTGCAGTCATTACATGTATATTACCTGCATCCACACACAGGCCACACCGTGTCCCTGCAGTCACTACATGTATATCACCTGCATCCACACACAGGCCACACCGTGTCCCTGCAGTCACTACATGTATATTACCTGCATCCACACACAGGCCACACCATGTCCCTGCAGTCACTACATGTATATCACCTGCATCCACACACAGGCCACACCGTGTCTCTGCAGTCACTACATGTATATTACCCCCTGCAGTCACTACATGTATATTACCTGCATCCACACACAGGCCACTCCGTGTCCCTGCAGTCATTACATGTATATTACCTGCATCCACACACAGGCCACACCGTGTCCCTGCAGTCATTACATGTATATTACCTGCATCCACACACAGGCCACACCGTGTCCCTGCAGTCACTACATGTATATTACCTGCATCCACACACAGGCCACACCGTGTCCCTGCAGTCACTACATGTATATTACCCCCTGCAGTCACTACATGTATATTACCTGCATCCACACACAGGCCACTCCGTGTCCCTGCAGTCACTACATGTATATTACCTGCATCCACACACAGGCCACACCGTGTCCCTGCAGTCACTACATGTATATTACCTGCATCCACACACAGGCCACACCGTGTCCCTGCAGTCATTACATGTATATTACCTGCATCCACACACAGGCCACACCGTGTCCCTGCAGTCACTACATGTATATTACCTGAATCCACACACAGGCCACACCGTGTCCCTGCAGTCATTACATGTATATCACCTGCATCCACACACAGGCCACACCGTGTCTCTGCAGTCACTACATGTATATTACCTGCATCCACACACAGGCCACACCGTGTCCCTGCAGTCATTACATGTATATTACCTGCATCCACACACAGGCCACACCGTGTCCCTGCAGTCACTACATGTATATTACCTGAATCCACACACAGGCCACACCGTGTCCCTGCAGTCACTACATGTATATTACCTGCATCCACACACAGGCCACACCGTGTCCCTGCAGTCATTACATGTATATTACCTGCATCCACACACAGGCCACACCGTGTCCCTGCAGTCATTACATGTATATTACCTGCATCCACACACAGGCCACACCGTGTCCCTGCAGTCACTACATGTATATCACCTGCATCCACACACAGGCCACACCGTGTCCCTGCAGTCACTACATGTATATTACCTGCATCCACACACAGGCCACACCATGTCCCTGCAGTCACTACATGTATATCACCTGCATCCACACACAGGCCACACCGTGTCTCTGCAGTCACTACATGTATATTACCCCCTGCAGTCACTACATGTATATTACCTGCATCCACACACAGGCCACTCCGTGTCCCTGCAGTCATTACATGTATATTACCTGCATCCACACACAGGCCACACCGTGTCCCTGCAGTCATTACATGTATATTACCTGCATCCACACACAGGCCACACCGTGTCCCTGCAGTCACTACATGTATATTACCTGCATCCACACACAGGCCACACCGTGTCCCTGCAGTCACTACATGTATATTACCCCCTGCAGTCACTACATGTATATTACCTGCATCCACACACAGGCCACTCCGTGTCCCTGCAGTCACTACATGTATATTACCTGCATCCACACACAGGCCACTCCGTGTCCCTGCAGTCATTACATGTATATCACCTGCATCCACACACAGGCCACTCCGTGTCCCTGCAGTCATTACATGTATATTACCTGCATCCACACACAGGCCACACCGTGTCCCTGCAGTCACTACATGTATATTACCTGCATCCACACACAGGCCATACCGTGTCCCTGCAGTCACTACATGTATATTACCCCCTGCAGTCACTACATGTATATTACCTGCATCCACACACAGGCCACTCCGTGTCCCTGCAGTCATTACATGTGTATTACCTGCATCCACACACAGGCCACTCCGTGTCCCTGCAGTCATTACATGTATATTACCTGCATCCACACACAGGCCACACCGTGTCCCTGCAGTCACTACATGTATATTACCTGCATCCACACACAGGCCACTCCGTGTCCCTGCAGTCATTACATGTATATTACCTGCATCCACACACAGGCCACACCGTGTCCCTGCAGTCATTACATGTATATTACCTGCATCCACACACAGGCCACACCGTGTCCCTGCAGTCACTACATGTATATTACCTGCATCCACACACAGGCCACACCGTGTCCCTGCAGTCATTACATGTATATTACCTGCATCCACACACAGGCCATACCGTGTCCCTGCAGTCACTACATGTATATTACCTGCATCCACACACAGGCCACTCCGTGTCCCTGCAGTCATTACATGTATATTACCTGCATCCACACACAGGCCACACCGTGTCCCTGCAGTCATTACATGTATATTACCTGCATCCACACACAGGCCACACCGTGGCCCTGCAGTCACTACATGTATATTACCTGCATCCACACACAGGCCACACCGTGTCCCTGCAGTCATTACATGTATATTACCTGCATCCACACACAGGCCACACCGTGTCCCTGCAGTCACTACATGTATATTACCTGAATCCACACACAGACCACACCGTGTCCCTGCAGTCATTACATGTATATCACCTGCATCCACACACAGGCCACACCGTGTCTCTGCAGTCACTACATGTATATTACCTGCATCCACACACAGGCCACACCGTGTCCCTGCAGTCATTACATGTATATTACCTGCATCCACACACAGGCCACACCGTGTCCCTGCAGTCACTACATGTATATTACCTGCATCCACACACAGGCCACACCGTGTCCCTGCAGTCACTACATGTATATTACCTGCATCCACACACAGGCCACACCGTGTCCCTTCAGTCACTACATGTATATTACCTGCATCCACACACAGGCCACACCGTGTCCCTGCAGTCATTACATGTATATTACCTGCATCCACACACAGGCCACACCGTGTCCCTGCAGTCACTACATGTATATTACCTGAATCCACACACAGGCCACACCGTGTCCCTGCAGTCATTACATGTATATCACCTGCATCCACACACAGGCCACACCGTGTCTCTGCAGTCACTACATGTATATTACCTGCATCCACACACAGGCCACACCGTGTCCCTGCAGTCATTACATGTATATTACCTGCATCCACACACAGGCCACACCGTGTCCCTGCAGTCACTACATGTATATTACCTGCATCCACACACAGGCCACACCGTGTCCCTGCAGTCACTACATGTATATTACCTGCATCCACACACAGGCCACACCGTGTCCCTGCAGTCATTACATGTATATTACCTGCATCCACACACAGGCCACACCGTGTCCCTGCAGTCACTACATGTATATTACCTGCATCCACACGCAGGCCACACCGTGTCCCTGCAGTCACTACATGTATATTACCTGCATCCACACGCAGGCCACACCGTGTCCCTGCAGTCACTACATGTATATTACCTGCATCCACACACAGGCCACACCGTGTCCCTGCAGTCACTACATGTATATTACCTGCATCCACACACAGGCCACACCGTGTCCCTGCAGTCACTACATGTATATTACCTGCATCCACACACAGGCCACACCGTGTCCCTGCAGTCATTACATGTATATTACCTGCATCCACACACAGGCCACACCGTGTCCCTGCAGTCACTACATGTATATCACCTGCATCCACACACAGGCCACACCGTGTCCCTGCAGTCACTACATGTATATTACCTGCATCCACACACAGGCCACACCGTGTCCCTGCAGTCACTACATGTATATCACCTGCATCCACACACAGGCCACACCGTGTCCCTGCAGTCACTACATGTATATTACCTGCATCCACACACAGGCCACACCATGTCCCTGCAGTCACTACATGTATATTACCTGCATCCACACACAGGCCACACCGTGTCTCTGCAGTCACTACATGTATATTACCTGCATCCACACACAGGCCACACCGTGTCTCTGCAGTCACTACATGTATATTACCTGCATCCACACACAGGCCACACCGTGTCTCTGCAGTCACTACATGTATATTACCTGCATCCACACACAGGCCACACCGTGTCTCTGCAGTCACTACATGTATATTACCCCCTGCAGTCACTACATGTATATTACCTGCATCCACACACAGGCCATACTGTATCAGCCAGAGTAGATTCTCAGCGGTCACAGGAGTATACAGAGAGTATCCACTTTATCATGAGGGGAATAATGCATGCAGCAATATATTTATTTTATCCTGCTGGGCGGTCTGTATCAACGCCGCTCAGGTGGTAGGGAGCTGTGCCCACACTATCAGATTATATTATCAACAGACATAACACATTTCACATTTATCAGAAAACAGCCCACGCAGTGGCGTAACTAGAAATTTTTCTTCCCCAAGACAAAAAATCCTTCGGCGCCCGCGCCCCCCCCCCCCCCATAAATGGCACTAGTAAATGGACAAATCTGCGCGCGCCGTAGGCACGCGCTGCCAAAAAGGGTGTGTGGCTTTGTTGAAATGGGCGTGGCTTCTCGTAAAGGGGCGTGGCATTGCAGGAAAAGACTACCTTATACCCCAGTTTTGCAACCTGCACGCCCAGACGTTAGCCACCACAGGAAAGAAAAATAATCCTGACTCATGCTCCTTACATTATTTGTCATTTTTCCACCTTATAGTAATGCCCAGTATACATTATTCCACATACTGCAATGGCCCTTAGACATTATTCCACACACAATAATGCACGACACAATATGCACACACTGTAATGCCCCCGACACATTATGCCACACACCGTAATGTCTGTGACACATTATGACAGGAATCGCAATGCCCGTTATACATTATGCTACACACTGCAATGCCCCTGATACATTATAGCACATACAATGTCTGTGACACAGTATGACACACACCACAATGATCCTGAGACATTATACCACATACCACAATGCCCGTGATACAGTATACAACACACAGTAATGCCCGACACATTATGACACACACCGCAATGTCCGTGATACATTATGCCACACACCGTAATGCCCATTACACATTAAGTTCTACAGTAAGGCTTCTAATTACTTTTAAATTACCTGCTCGTTGCCAGGGGTTTCATGCTCTTGGTTCCATGCACGGTGCCAGGGGTTTTCATGCTCAGGGTGTCATGCTCGTTGCCAGGGGTTTCATGCACTGGGTGTCATGCTTGTTGCCAGGGATTTCATGCACTGGGTGTCATGCTCGTTGCTAGGGGGTAGTGCTTGTTGCTAGGGCCATGCTCCCAGTGCCACATATGCCCCCAGTGCCAGATATTCCCCCACAGTGCCAGGTATATGCCCCCAGTGCCAGATATTCCCCCACAGTGCCAGGTGCATGCCCCCAGTGCCACATATACCCCCCCCCCCTCAGTGCCTGCTCCCCCCAGTGCCAAATATTCCCCCACAGTGCCACATATGCCCCCCCTCAGTGCCTGCTCCCCCTACAGTGCCAGATATTCCCCCACAGTGCCAGATATTCCCCCACAGAGCCAGGTGCATGCCCCCAGTGCCACATATACCCCCCCCAGTGCCACATATGCCCCCTCAGTGCCTGCTCTCCCCAGTGCCAAATATTCCCCCACAGTGCCACATATGCCCCCTCAGTGCCTGCTCCCCCCAGTGCAAGATATTCCCCCACAGTGCCAGGTATATGCCCCCAGTGCCAGATATTCCCCCACAGTGCCAGGTATATGCCCCCAGTGCCAGATATTCCCCCACAGTGCCACATATGCCCCCTCAGTGCCTGCTCCCCCCAGTGCTAAATATTCCCCCACAGTGCCAGGTATATGCCCCCAGTGCCAGATATTCCCCCCCAGTGCCAGATCTTCCCCCCCCACAGTGCCAGATATATGCCCCCAGTGCCAGATCTGCCCCCACAGTGCCAGGTATATGCCCCCAGTGCCAGATCTTACCCCCACAGTGCCAGGTATATGCCCCCAGTGCCAGATCTGCCCCCACAGTGCCAGGTATATGCCCCCAGTGCCAGATCTGCCCCCACAGTGCCAGGTATATACCCCCAGTGCCAGGTATATGCCCCCAGTGCCAGGTATATGCCCCCAGTGCCTGCTCCCCCGGCCCCCCTCTATGTGTTGGAGGGACACGGAGCGCATAGCGCGCCTCTCCAGTGTCCCTCCTGGCTCCCCGGCCGGTCTAATAAAGGAAGTGCCGGTTCGTGAGCCAATCAGAGCTCACGAACGGCACTTTCTTAGAGCGGCCGGGGGAGAGCCAGGAGGGACACAGGAGAGGCGCACGCTGTGCGCTCCGTGTCCCTCCTTACAGCAGGGAGGGAGAGGAGACCGCAGATTGACATGCGGACGCTCGTCCGCATGTCAATCTGTTCTAAGTCAGTGGCGCCCCCGCAGCCCCTCGCCCCCAAGGCACCGTGAGGACTGCGGGGGCAGTAGTTCCGCCACTGAGCCCACGGCCGTTCCACCATAGGCTTCCTCAGGGCTCTAACCAGAGTCTGTATTTCCTTTTATCCCCTATACTCAAATCTGATTGGACAGGAGACCTGTCACTCTTCTGTCCCATTGTTCTATTGTGATAATACAGTATGTCCTTTCTGCTGGGAATTCTTATTTTGGCATCAATGTGTTAAATATTATAGAGGGATTCTATATGTCTATTTTCTCAGCCGTTTTTCATGTTAATACTGTGATGAAGAGATCATTAAATTCAAAGGGATTAGGACAGTGATGGCTAACCTAGACACTCCAGCTGCTGTTGAATTACATATCCCAGCATGCTCTGCTACAGTTTTGTTATTTGGACATGCTAAAACTGATGCAGGGCATGCTGGAATGTGCAGTTCAACAACAGCTGGAGTGTCAAGGTTAGTGTGGCCGGAGAGACTAGCCAGCCACACGTGTAATGGCATCTGCGGCACTGAAGGGGTTAACCCCCGTGCCCGGCGCCATGTTGCGGACAATAGGCGCTTGGCGTCACTGTTAAATGTACTTACGGCGCTGGGCGCGGACTGTTTAAAAGTTTGTTTAATGATGTGTTTTAACTAGTGATGAGCGGGTTCGGTTTCCGAGAATCCGAACCCCCCCGAACTTTACCCTTTTTTCACGGGTCCGAGCCATACTCGGATTCTCCCGTATGGCTCGGTTAACCCGAGCGCGCCCGAACGTCATCATCCCGCTGTCGGATTCTCGCGAGATTCGGATTCTATATAAGCAGCCGCGCGTCGCCGCCATTTTCACTCGTGCATTGGAGAGGATAGGGAGAGGACGTGGCTGGCGTCCTCTCCGTTTATTGTAGAAGACAGTTGATTCTTGTTTGTTTTTTATTTCTTATTTGTGGGGACTGGGGAGCAGCTGTTAGGAGGAGTACAGTGCAGAGTTTAGCTGATAAGTGACCACCAGTTTTTATCCGTTCTCTGCCTGAAAAAAACGCTCCATACCATATCTGTGCTCAGTGTGCTGCATGATATATCTGTGCTGAGTGCTCACACTGCTTAATTGTGGGGAATGGGGAGCAGCTATAGCAGGAATACAGTGCAGAGTTTTGCTGACAGTGACCACCAGTATACGTTGTCTGCCTGAAAAACACTCCATATCTGTGCTCACAGTGTGCTGCTTTATTGTGGGGACTGGGGACCACCAGTATAATTAATATTATATAGGAGGAGTACAGTGCAGAGTGCACTGCTGTACCTACCTCTGTGTCGTCACTTGTCATCCATTAAGTATACTATCCATCTACATTGTATACCTGTGGTGCATTTTAGTTTAGCAGTTTGCTGACAGTGTCCACCAGTATACTATATATAGCAGTACGGTAGGCCACTGCTGTACCTACCTCTGTGTCGTCACTCGTCATCCATTAAGTATACTATCCATCTACATTCTATACCTGTGGTTCATTTTAGTTGTGCGCAGTATATAGTAGTAGGCCATTGCTATTGATACTGGCATATAATTCCACACATTAAAATATGGAGAACAAAAATGTGGAGGTTAAAAAAATAGGGA
>NW_026969887.1:0-22554 GCF_028390025.1 Pseudophryne corroboree
ATCCGCACTCTCCCGCCCGTTTGGGAGCTTTGGTATAATCCCCATGGTCCTTTCAGGAACCCCAGCATCCACTAGGACGATAGAGAAAATAAGAATTTACTTACCGATAATTCTATTTCTCGGAGTCCGTAGTGGATGCTGGGCGCCCATCCCAAGTGCGGATTATCTGCAATACTTGTACATAGTTACAAAAATCGGGTTATTATTGTTGTGAGCCATCTTTTCAGAGGCTCCGCTGTTATCATACTGTTAACTGGGTTTAGATCACAAGTTGTACGGTGTGATTGGTGTGGCTGGTATGAGTCTTACCCGGGATTCAAAATTCCTCCCTTATTGTGTACGCTCGTCCGGGCACAGTACCTAACTGGCTTGGAGGAGGGTCATAGGGGGAGGAGCCAGTGCACACCACCTGATCGGAAAGCTTTACTTTTGTGCCTGTCTCCTGCGGAGCCGCTATTCCCCATGGTCCTTTCAGGAACCCCAGCATCCACTACGGACTCCGAGAAATAGAATTATCGGTAAGTAAATTCTTATTATCTGATGGTCCAAACTAACGCATGGGGGGGGGGGGGGGGGGAACGACGGCGGGGACGCGCATCACTTACCGTCGGTGCCTGCAACGCTAAACGATGCGAACGATACGTGGTTCTTTCTTTCTTAGCTACCTAGAACTCTATATCTTCCTATATATCTACAATTAGCTATCGATATCTATCTATCTACCTACCTACCTACCTTATAAAAATATATGTATTTATCTTATTTCTATCTTATTTTTTTTATCTATTCTAGCTTCTAAAAATATTTATCTATTCTACCTAAACCTATCGTGCCTAACCTTGACCATCCCCGCGGCGCTACCGAAACCTAAACCCCGCCGCCCGCCTCCCTCCTCTCCGCAGCCTAACCCCCCACCGCAGCCTAACCCTTCTCGCGGGTTAATTAAGAGGTGGTTGGAGTTTGCTATCACTGCTGCTTCCTTGGAAGCAGCAGGGATAGCTCCGCATGGCGATGCAGCAGGGGGCGTCTGCTACAAGCAAACGCCTCCTGCTGTCACCATCGGAGGGCTTAGGGCACCCATGGTGCCGCTGAAGCCGCCCCCCCGCAGAGGACAGGAAAACTCCGTCTTAGGACGGAGATCCCTGTCCTCTTCCCACCATCGGCGGTGACGCGCCTCTGTTTTGACAAACTGAGGTCGTCCCCACCCCTTCCCTGGCTCCAGAGGGCAGCAGACTGTCAAACACTGACAGTCTGTTTGTTCCGCGGGACCGGTCGCGCACGTGCAGAAGGGGTCCTGCTCATGCGTTAAGTACCGAAAATAAAACGGTACTTTGCAAGTCTGGGGGCGCAGCTCCAACCACATGCCCTATATTGTATGTAAAGATAAGTAGATAGGTAGAATAGAGATTGCCATCTATAGCAACCTACTGTGTATCTACCTATCTGATGGTCCAAACTAACGCATGGGGGGGGGGGGGGAAACGACGGCGGGGACGCGCATCACTTACCGTCGGTGCCTGCAACGCTAAACGATGCGAACAATACGTGGTTCTTTCTTTCTTAGCTACCTAGAACTCTATATCTTCCTATATATCTACAATTAGCTATCGATATCTATCTATCTACCTACCTACCTTATAAAAATATATGTATTTATCTTATTTCTATCTTATTTTTTTTATCTATTCTAGCTTCTAAAAATATTTATCTATTCTACCTAAACCTATCGTGCCTAACCTTGACCATCCCCGCGGCGCTACCGAAACCTAAACCCCGCCGCCCGCCTCCCTCCTCTCCGCAGCCTAACCCCCCACCGCAGCCTAACCCTTCTCGCGGGTTAATTAAGAGGTGGTTGGAGTTTGCTATCACTGCTGCTTCCTTGGAAGCAGCAGGGATAGCTCCGCATGGCGATGCAGCAGGGGGCGTCTGCTACAAGCAAACGCCTCCTGCTGTCACCATCGGGCGGCTTAGGGCACCCATGGTGCCGCTGAAGCCGCCCCCCCGCAGAGGACAGGAAAACTCCGTCTTAGGACGGAGATCCCTGTCCTCTTCCCACCATCGGCGGTGACGCGCCTCTGTTTTGACAAACTGAGGTCGTCCCCACCCCTTCCCTGGCTCCAGAGGGCAGCAGACTGTCAAACACTGACAGTCTGTTTGTTCCGCGGGACCGGTCGCGCACGTGCAGAAGGGGTCCTGCTCATGCGTTAAGTACCGAAAATAAAACGGTACTTTGCAAGTCTGGGGGCGCAGCTCCAACCACATGCCCTATATTGTATGTAAAGATAAGTAGATAGGTAGAATAGAGATTGCCATCTATAGCAACCTACTGTGTATCTACCTATCTGATGGTCCAAACTAACGCATGGGGGGGGGGGGGGGGGAACGACGGCGGGGACGCGCATCACTTACCATCGGTGCCTGCAACGCTAAACGATGCGAACGATACGTGGTTCTTTCTTTCTTAGCTACCTAGAACTCTATATCTTCCTATATATCTACAATTAGCTATCGATATCTATCTATCTTTCTCTAACGTCCTAGTGGATGCTGGGGACTCCGTCAGGACCATGGGGAATAGCGGGCTCCGCAGGAGACAGGGCACATCTAAAAAGCCTTTTAGGTCACATGGTGTGTACTGGCTCCTCCCCCTATGACCCTCCTCTAAGCTTCAGTTAGGTTTTTGTGCCCGTCCGAGAGGGTGCAATCTAGGTGGCTCTCTTAAAGAGCTAGTTAGAAAAAGTTTTTTTTTAGGTTTCTAATCAGTGTCTCCTGCTGGCGACAGGAGCACTGCAACGTGGGACTTAGGGGAGAGACTGGCAACTCACCTGCGTGCAGGAGGATTGAAGTCTTAGGCTACTGGACACTGAGCTCCAGAGGGAGTCGGAACACAGGTCAGCCTGGGGTTCGTCCCGGAGCCGCGCCGCTGATTCCCCCTTACAGACGCTGAAGACGGCAGAGACGGAGGTCCGGAAACAGGCGGCAGAAGACTTCAGGGTCTTCATAGAGGTAGCGCACAGCACTGCAGCTGTGCGCCATTGTTGCTACACGGCTCACGGATCTCGGTCACGGAGGGTGCAGGGCGCTGCTGGGGGCGCCCTGGGCAGCAATATTAAATACCTTAGAGGCAAATAAATACATCACATATAGCCATTAAGGCTATATGTATGTATTTTACCCAGGCCAGTTTATTAAAAAAACCGGGAGAAAAGCCCGCCGGAAAAGGGGCGGAGCTTATTCTCCTCAGCACTCGGCGCCATTTTCCTGCACGGCTCCGCTGGTGAGGAAGGCTCCCACGACTCTCCCCTTCACTGCACTACAGAAACAGGGTAACAAAGAGAGAGGGGGGCATAAATTTGGCGATATAATTATATATTGAAAGCGCATATATATAAAAACAACACCTTTTAGGGTTGTTATATAAATTATAGCGCTTTTGGTGTGTGCTGGCAAACTCTCCCTCTGTCTCCCCAAAGGGCTAGGAGGGTCCTGTCTTCAATAGAGCATTCACTGTGTGGCTGCGGTGGGTGTCGGTACGTGTGTGTCGACATGTTTGAGGACGATGTTGGTGTGGAGGCAGAGCAATTGCCGATGATGGTAATGTCACCCCCTAGGGAGTCGACACCGGAATGGATGGCTTTGGTTATGGAATTACGTGATAATGTCAGCACATTACAAAAGTCAGTTGACGAAATGAGACGCCCGGCAAACCAGTTAGTACCGGTTCAGGCATCTCAGACACCGTCAGGGGCTGTAAAACGTCCCTTACCTCAGTCAGTCGACACGGGTACCGACACAGATGAATCTAGTGTCGACGGTGAGGAGGTAAACGTATTTTCCAATAGGGCCACACGTTATATGATCACGGCAATGAAGGAGGCTTTGCAGCTCTCTGATACTACTGGTACCTCAAAAAGGGGTATTATGTGGGGGGTTAAAAAACTGCCTGTATTTTTCCCAGAATCAGAGGAATTGAATGATGTGTGTGATGAAGCGTGGGTTACCCCCGATAGAAAATTGCCAATTTCAAAGAAGTTATTGGCATTATACCCTTTCCCACCAGAGGTTAGGGCCCGCTGGGAAACACCCCCTAGGGTGGATAAGGCGCTCACACGTTTATCAAAGCAAGTGGCGTTACCGTCTCCTGATACGGCCGCCCTCAAGGATCCAGCAGATAGGAGGCTGGAAACTACACTGAAAAGTATGTACACGCATACTGGTGTTATACTGCGACCGGCAATAGCCTCAGCCTGGATGTGCAGCGCTGGGGTAGTGTGGTTGGATTCTCTGACTGAAAATATTGATACCCTGGATAGGGACAGTATTTTATTGACTCTAGAGCAATTAAAGGATGCTTTTCTTTATATGCGAGATGCTCAGAGGGATGTTTGTACTCTAGCATCAAGAGTAAGCGCGATGTCCATATCTGCCAGAAGAAGTTTATGGACGCGACAGTGGTCAGGTGATGCGGATTCCAAGAGGCATATGGAAGTATTGCCATACAAGGGAAAGGAATTGTTTGGGGTCGGTCTTTCGGACTTGGTGGCCACGGCAACTGCGGGCAAATCCACCTTTTTACCTCAGACTCCTTCCCAACAGAAAAAGACACCGTCTTTTCAGCCGCAGTCCTTTCGCTCCTATAAGAAGCGACCAAAAGGACAGTCTTATCTGCCGCGAGGCAGAGGAAAGGGTAAGAAAGGGCAGCATGCAGCCCCTACCCAGGAACAGAAGCCCGCCCAGGCTTCTACAAAGCCATCAGCATGACGCTGGGGCTGTACAAGTGGACTTAGGAACGGTGGGGGGTCGGCTCAAAAATTTCAGCAATCAATGGGATTACTCACAAGTAGACCCGTGGGTCCTGCAGATAATATCTCAGGGGTACATGCTGGAGTTCGAAAGGTCTCCTCCTCGCCGGTTCCTAAAGTCTGCTTTACCAACGTCTCCCTCAGAAAGGACGTTGGTTTTGGAAGCCATTCACAAGCTGTACTCTCAGCAGGTGATAGTCAAGGTACCCCTCCTACAACAGGGAAAGGGGTATTATTCCACACTATTTGTGGTACCGAAACCGGACGGTTCGGTAAGACCTATTCTAAATCTGAAATCCTTGAACCTGTACATACAGAAATTCAAGTTCAAGATGGAGTCACTCAGAGCAGTGATAGCGAATCTGGAAGAAGGGGACTTCATGGTTTCCTTGGACATAAAAGATGCTTATCTACATGTCCCAATTTACCCTTCACACCAAGGGTATCTCAGGTTCGTGGTACAAGACTGTCATTATCAGTTTCAAACGCTGCCGTTTGGTTTGTCCACGGCTCCTCGGGTCTTTACCAAGGTAATGACCGAAATGATGGTTCTTCTACGAAGAAAAGGCGTATTAATTATCCCGTACTTGGACGATCTCCTAATAAGGGCAAAGTCCAGAGAACAGCTGGAAGCCAGTGTGACACTATCACAAGTAGTGCTTCGGCAACATGGGTGGATTCTAAATCTTCCAAAATCTCAATTGACTCCGACAACACATCTGTTGTTTTTGGGCATGATTCTGGACACGGTTCAGAAAAAGGTATTTCTCCCAGAGGAGAAGGCAAAGGAGCTATCCGAACTTGTCAGGAACCTCCTAAAACCAGGAACTGTGTCAGTACATCAATGCACGAGAGTCCTCGGAAAGATGGTGGCTTCATACGAAGCAATTCCGTTCGGCAGGTTCCATGCACGGACATTCCAGTGGGATCTACTGGACAAATGGTCCGGATCGCATCTGCACATGCATCAGAGGATAACATTGTCACCAAGAACAAGATTGTCTCTCCTGTGGTGGTTACAGACGGCCCATCTGTTAGTGGGCCGCAGATTCGGCATACAGGACTGGGTCCTGGTGACTACGGATGCCAGCCTACGAGGTTGGGGAGCAGTCACGAAGGGAAGAAACTTCCAGGGCGTGTGGTCAAACCTGGAAAAGTCTCTTCACATAAATATTCTGGAGCTAAGAGCGATATACAATGCCCTAAGCCAAGCAAGACCTCTGCTTCAGGATCAGCCGGTGCTGATCCAGTCCGACAACATCACGGCAGTCACCCACGTCAACCGACAAGGCGGCACGAGAAGCAGAAGTGCAATGACGGAAACGGCACGGATTCTGCGCTGGGCGGAGAATCATGTCATAGCACTGTCAGCAGTGTTCATCCCGGGAGTGGACAACTGGGAAGCAGACTTCCTCAGCAGACACGACCTTCACCCGGGAGAGTGGGGACTTCATCCAGAAGTCTTCAACATGATGGTGAACCGTTGGGAAAAACCAAAGGTGGACATGATGGCGTCTCGCCTCAACAAAAAGTTGAACAGGTATTGCGCCAGGTCAAGAGACCCACAGGCAATAGCTGTGGACGCTCTGGTAACACCATGGGTGTACCAGTCAGTATATGTGTTCCCTCCTCTGCCTCTCATACCAAAGGTACTGAGAATTATACGGAAAAGAGGAGTAAGAACAATACTGGTAGCTCCGGACTGGCCAAGAAGAACTTGGTATCCAGAACTTCAAGAGATGCTCACGGAGGATCCGTGGCCTCTACCTCTAAGAAGGGACCTGCTTCAACAGGGACCTTGTATGTTCCAAGACTTACCGCGACTGCGTTTGACGGCATGGCGGTTGAACGCCGGATTCTAAAAGAAAAGGGCATTCCTGAGGAAGTTATTCCTACTTTAATTAAAGCCAGGAAAGATGTGACCGCACAACATTATCACCGTATTTGGAGAAAATATGTTGCGTGGTGTGAAGCTAAGAAGGCTCCAACGGAAGAATTTCAATTGGGTCGATTCTTACATTTCCTGCAAGCAGGATTGTCTATGGGCCTAAAATTGGGGACCATTAAAGTTCAAATTTCGGCCTTATCAATTTTCTTCCAGAAAGAACTGGCGTCAGTGCCTGAAGTACAGACTTTTGTAAAAGGTGTACTACATATACAACCCCCAATAGTGCCTCCAGTGGCACCGTGGGATTTGAACGTGGTTCTAAATTTTCTCAAATCTCATTGGTTTGAGCCTTTAAAATCGGTAGATTTAAAATACCTTACATGGAAGGTAACCATGCTATTGGCCCTGGCTTCAGCCAGGAGAGTGTCAGAATTGGCGGCTTTGTCGTACAAAAGCCCATATCTGATTTTCCATTCGGACAGGGCAGAATTGCGGACACGTCCTCAATTTCTCCCTAAGGTGGTTTCAGCGTTTCACTTGAACCAGCCTATTGTGGTGCCTGCGGCGACTAGCGACTTGGAGGACTCCAAGTTACTGGACGTTGTCAGAGCATTGAAAATATATATTTCAAGGACAGCTGGAGTCAGAAAATCTGACTCGTTGTTTATATTGTATGCACCCAACAAGATGGGTGCTCCTGCGTCTAAACAGACGATTGCACGTTGGATATGTAGCACAATCCAACTTGCACATTCTGTGGCAGGCCTGCCACAGCCTAAATCTGTAAAGGCCCACTCCACAAGGAAAGTAGGCTCATCCTGGGCGGCTGCCCGAGGGGTCTCGGCATTACAACTTTGCCGAGCAGCTACGTGGTCAGGGGAGAACACGTTTGTAAAATTTTACAAATTTGATACTCTGGCTAAGGAGGACCTGGAGTTCTCTCATTCGGTGCTGCAGAGTCATCCGCACTCTCCCGCCCGTTTGGGAGCTTTGGTATAATCCCCATGGTCCTGACGGAGTCCCCAGCATCCACTAGGACGTTAGAGAAAATAAGAATTTACTTACCGATAAATCTATTTCTCGTAGTCCGTAGTGGATGCTGGGCGCCCATCCCAAGTGCGGATTGTCTGCAATGTTTGTACATAGTTATTGTTACAAAAATCGGGTTATTACTATTGTTGTGAGCCATCTTTTTAGAGGCTACTTCGTTTTGTTATCATACTGTTAACGGGGTTCAGATCACAAGTTGTACGGTGTGATTGGTGTGGCTGGTATGAGTCTTACCCGGGATTCAAGATCCTTCCTTATTGTGTACGCTCGTCCGGGCACAGTACCTAACTGAAGCTTGGAGGAGGGTCATAGGGGGAGGAGCCAGTACACACCATGTGACCTAAAAGGCTTTTTAGATGTGCCCTGTCTCCTGCGGAGCCCGCTATTCCCCATGGTCCTGACGGAGTCCCCAGCATCCACTACGGACTACGAGAAATAGATTTATCGGTAAGTAAAATCTTATTATCTACCTACCTACCTTATAAAAATATATGTATTTATCTTATTTCTCTATCGTCCTAGTGGATGCTGGGGTTCCTGAAAGGACCATGGGGAATAGCGGCTCCGCAGGAGACAGGGCACAAAAGTAAAGCTTTCCGATCAGGTGGTGTGCACTGGCTCCTCCCCCTATGACCCTCCTCCAAGCCAGTTAGATTTTTGTGCCCGGCCGAGAAGGGTGCAATCTAGGTGGCTCTCCTAAAGAGCTGCTTAGAGAAAGTTTAGCTTAGGTTTTTTATTTTACAGTGAGTCCTGCTGGCAACAGGATCACTGCAACGAGGGACTTAGGGGAGAAGAAATGAACTCACCTGCGTGCAGGATGGATTGGCTTCTTGGCTACTGGACATCAGCTCCAGAGGGACGATCACAGGTACAGCCTGGATGGTCACCGGAGCCTCGCCGCCGGCCCCCTTGCAGATGCTGAAACATGAAGAGGTCCAGAATCGGCGGCAGAAGACTCCTCAGTCTTCTAAAGGTAGCGCACAGCACTGCAGCTGTACGCCATTTTCCTCTCAGCACACTTCACACGGCAGTCACTGAGGGTGCAGGGCGCTGGGAGGGGAGCGCCCTGGGAGGCAAATGAAAACCTATTTGGCTAAAAAATACCTCACATATAGCCTCCGGGGGCTATATGGAGATATTTAACCCCTGCCAGAATACACTAAAGAGCGGGAGACGAGCCCGCCGGAAAGGGGGCGGGGCCTATCTCCTCAGCACACAGCGCCATTTTCCTTACACAGCTCCGCTGGTCAGGACGGCTCCCAGGTCTCTCCCCTGCACTGCACTACAGAAACAGGGTAAAACAAGAGAGGGGGGGCAAAATAGTGGCAAAAAGTATATTATAAAAGCAGCTATACAGGGAGCACTTATTATAAGGCTATCCCTGTCATATATAGCGCTTTTGGTGTGTGCTGGCAAACTCTCCCTCTGTCTCCCCAAAGGGCTAGTGGGGTCCTGTCTTCGTTAAGAGCATTCCCTGTGTGTCTGCTGTGTGTCGGTACGTGTGTGTCGACATGTATGAGGACGATATTGGTGTGGAGGCGGAGCAATTGCCAAATATGGGGATGTCACCTCCTAGGGGGTCGACACCAGAATGGATGCCTTTATTTATGGAATTACGGGATAGTGTCAACACGCTAAAGCAGTCGTTTGACGACATGAGACGGCCGGACAATCAGTTAGTGCCTGTCCAGGCGCCTCAAACACCGTCAGGGGCTGTAAAACGCCCTTTGCCTCAGTCGGTCGACACAGACCCAGACACAGGCACTGATTCCAGTGGCGACGGTGACAAATCAACCGTATTTTCCAGTAGGGCCACACGTTATATGATTTTGGCAATGAAGGAGGCGTTACATTTAGCTGATACTACAGGTACCACTAAACAGGGTATTATGTGGGGTGTGAAAAAACTACCTATAGTTTTTCCTGAATCAGAAGAACTAAATGATGTATGTGATGAAGCGTGGGTTGCCCCCGATAAAAAGATGCTAATTTCAAAGAAGTTATTAGCTTTATACCCTTTCCCGTCAGAGGTTAGGGCGCGCTGGGAAACACCTCCTAGGGTGGATAAGGCGCTCACACGCTTATCTAAACAAGTGGCGTTACCCTCTCCTGAGACGGCCGCACTTAAAGATCCAGCAGATAGGAGGATGGAAAATATCCAAAAAAGTATATACACACATACAGGTGTTATACTACGACCAGCTATAGCGACAGCCTGGATGTGCAGTGCTGGAGTAGCTTGGTCAGAGTCCCTGATTGAAAATATTGATACCCTGGATAGGGACAATGTTTTACTGTCTTTGGAGCAAATAAAGGATGCATTTCTTTATATGCGTGATGCACAGAGGGATATCTGCACACTGGCATCACGGGTAAGTGCTATGTCCATTTCGGCCAAAAGAAGTTTATGGACGCGACAGTGGTCAGGCGATGCGGACTCAAAACGGCATATGGAAGTTTTGCCGTATAAAGGGGAGGAGTTATTTGGAGTCGGTCTATCAGATTTGGTGGCCACGGCTACAGCCGGGAAATCCACCTTTTTACCTCAAGCTACTCCCCAACAGAAAAAGACACCGACTTTTCAACCGCAGCCCTTTCGTTCCTTTAAAAACAAGAGAGCAAAGGGATATTCATATCTGCAACGAGGCAGAGGAAGGGGGAAGAGACACCAACAGGCAGCTCCTTCCCAGGAACAGAAGCCCTCCCCCGCTTCTACAAAAGCCTCAGCATGACGCTGGGGCTTCTCAAGCGGACTCGGGGGCGGTGGGCGGTCGTCTCAAGAATTTCAGCGCGCAGTGGACTCACTCGCAGGTAGATCCCTGGATCCTGCAGATAATATCTCAGGGGTACAGGTTGGAACTAGAGACAGATCCGCCTCGCCGTTTCCTGAAGTCTGCTTTACCAACGTCCCCCTCCGAAAGGGAGACGGTTTTGGAAGCCATTCACAAGCTGTACTCTCAGCAGGTGATAGTCAAGGTACCTCTTCTACAACAGGGAAAGGGGTATTATTCCACTCTATTTGTGGTACCGAAGCCGGACGGCTCGGTAAGACCTATTCTAAATCTGAAGTCCTTGAACCTGTACATAAAGAAGTTCAAGTTCAAAATGGAGTCACTCAGAGCAGTGATAGCGAACCTGGAAGAAGGGGACTTTATGGTGTCCTTGGACATCAAGGATGCGTACCTCCACGTTCCAATTTACCCCTCACACCAGGGGTACCTCAGGTTCGTTGTACAAAACTGTCACTATCAGTTTCAGACGCTGCCGTTCGGATTGTCCACGGCACCTCGGGTCTTTACAAAGGTAATGGCCGAGATGATTCTTCTTCGAAGAAAAGGCGTATTAATTATCCCATACTTGGACGATCTCCTAATAAGGGCAAGGTCCAGAGAACAGCTAGAGAGGGGATTAGCACTATCTCAAGAAGTGCTAAAACAGCACGGCTGGATTCTGAATATTCCAAAATCCCAGTTAATGCCGACAACTCGTCTGCTGTTCCTAGGGATGATTCTGGACACGGTTCAGAAAAAGGTTTTTCTCCCGGAGGAAAAAGCCAAGGAGTTATCCGAGCTTGTCAGGAACCTCCTAAAACCAGGAAAGGTGTCTGTACATCAATGCACAAGAGTCCTGGGAAAAATGGTGGCTTCTTACGAAGCAATAACATTCGGCAGATTCCATGCACGAATTTTCCAGAGGGATCTGTTGGACAAATGGTCAGGGTCGCATCTTCAGATGCACCAGCGGATAACCCTGTCTCCAAGGACAAGGGTATCTCTTCTGTGGTGGTTGCAGAGTGCTCATCTATTGGAGGGCCGCAGATTCGGCATACAGGATTGGATCCTGGTGACCACGGACGCCAGCCTGAGAGGCTGGGGAGCAGTCACACAAGGAAGAAACTTCCAGGGAGTGTGGACGAGCCTGGAAACGTCTCTTCACATAAACATTCTGGAACTAAGAGCAATCTACAATGCTCTAAGCCAGGCAGAACCTCTGCTTCAAGGAAAACCGGTGTTGATCCAGTCGGACAACATCACGGCAGTCGCCCATGTAAACAGACAGGGCGGCACAAGAAGCAGGAGTGCAATGGCAGAAGCTGCAAGGATTCTTCGCTGGGCAGAGAATCATGTGATAGCACTGTCAGCAGTGTTCATCCCGGGAGTGGACAACTGGGAAGCAGACTTCCTCAGCAGACACGACCTTCACCCGGGAGAGTGGGGACTTCATCCGGAAGTCTTCCACATGCTGGTAACCCGTTGGGAAAGACCAATGGTGGACATGATGGCGTCTCGCCTCAACAAAAAACTGGACAGGTATTGCGCCAGGTCAAGAGATCCGCAGGCAATAGCTGTGGACGCGCTGGTAACGCCTTGGGTGTACCAGTCGGTGTATGTGTTTCCTCCTCTGCCTCTCATACCAAAAGTATTGAGAATTATACGGCAAAGAGGCGTAAGAACGATACTAGTGGTTCCGGATTGGCCAAGAAGGACTTGGTACCCGGAACTTCAAGAGATGATCACGGAAGATCCGTGGCCTCTACCTCTAAGGAGGGACTTGCTTCAGCAGGGTCCCTGTCTGTTTCAAGACTTACCGCGGCTGCGTTTGACGGCATGGCGGTTGAACGCCGGATCCTAAAGGAAAAAGGCATGCCGGAAGAAGTCATTCCTACTTTGATTAAAGCAAGGAAGGAAGTAACCGTGCAACACTATCACCGCATTTGGCGAAGATATGTTGCGTGGTGCGAGGATCGGAGTGCTCCGACGGAGGAATTTCAACTGGGTCGATTCCTACATTTCCTGCAATCAGGATTGTCTATGGGTCTCAAATTGGGATCTATTAAGGTTCAAATTTCGGCCCTGTCGATTTTCTTTCAAAAAGAATTGGCTTCAGTTCCTGAAGTCCAGACTTTTGTTAAGGGAGTGCTGCATATACAGCCTCCTGTGGTGCCTCCAGTGGCACCGTGGGATCTCAATGTGGTTTTGGAATTTCTAAAATCTCATTGGTTTGAACCACTAAAAAAGGTGGATTTAAAATATCTCACATGGAAAGTGACCATGTTACTAGCCCTGGCTTCGGCCAGGAGAGTGTCAGAACTGGCAGCTTTATCTTACAAAAGCCCATATCTGATTTTCCATTCGGACAGGGCAGAACTGCGGACTCGTCCGCATTTTCTCCCTAAGGTGGTGTCAGCATTTCATCTGAACCAGCCTATTGTAGTGCCTGCGGCTACAAGTGACTTGGAGGACTCCAAGTTACTGGACGTTGTCAGAGCATTAAAAATATATATTGCAAGGACAGCTGGAGTCAGAAAATCTGACTCGTTGTTTATATTGTATGCACCCAACAAGATGGGTGCTCCTGCGTCTAAGCAGACGATTGCTCGTTGGATCTGTAGCACAATCCAACTTGCACATTCTGTGGCAGGCCTGCCACAGCCTAAATCTGTAAAGGCCCACTCCACAAGGAAGGTGGGCTCATCTTGGGCGGCTGCCCGAGGGGTCTCGGCATTACAACTTTGCCGAGCAGCTACGTGGTCAGGGGAGAACACGTTTGTAAAATTTTACAAATTTGATACTCTGGCTAAGGAGGACCTGCAGTTCTCTCATTCGGTGCTGCAGAGTCATCCGCACTCTCCCGCCCGTTTGGGAGCTTTGGTATAATCCCCATGGTCCTTTCAGGAACCCCAGCATCCACTAGGACGATAGAGAAAATAAGAATTTACTTACCGATAATTCTATTTCTCGGAGTCCGTAGTGGATGCTGGGCGCCCATCCCAAGTGCGGATTATCTGCAATAATTGTACATAGTTATTGTTAACTAATTCGGGTTATTGTTTAGGAAGCCATCTTTCAGAGGCTCCTCTGTTATCATACTGTTAACTGGGTTTGATCACAAGTTGTACGGTGTGATTGGTGTGGCTGGTATGAGTCTTACCCGGGATTCAAAATTCCTCCCTTATTGTGTACGCTCGTCCGGGCACAGTACCTAACTGGCTTGGAGGAGGGTCATAGGGGGAGGAGCCAGTGCACACCACCTGATCGGAAAGCTTTACTTTTGTGCCCTGTCTCCTGCGGAGCCGCTATTCCCCATGGTCCTTTCAGGAACCCCAGCATCCACTACGGACTCCGAGAAATAGAATTATCGGTAAGTAAATTCTTATTTTCTATCTTATTTTTTTTATCTATTCTAGCTTCTAAAAATATTTATCTATTCTACCTAAACCTATCGTGCCTAACCTTGACCATCCCCGCGGCGCTACCGAAACCTAAACCCCGCCGCCCGCCTCCCTCCTCTCCGCAGCCTAACCCCCCACCGCAGCCTAACCCTTCTCGCGGGTTAATTAAGAGGTGGTTGGAGTTTGCTATCACTGCTGCTTCCTTGGAAGCAGCAGGGATAGCTCCGCATGGCGATGCAGCAGGGGGCGTCTGCTACAAGCAAACGCCTCCTGCTGTCACCATCGGGCGGCTTAGGGCACCCATGGTGCCGCTGAAGCCGCCCCCCCGCAGAGGACAGGAAAACTCCGTCTTAGGACGGAGATCCCTGTCCTCTTCCCACCACCGGCGGTGACGCGCCTCTGTTTTGACAAACTGAGGTCGTCCCCACCCCTTCCCTGGCTCCAGAGGGCAGCAGACTGTCAAACACTGACAGTCTGTTTGTTCCGCGGGACCGGTCGCGCATGTGCAGAAGGGGTCCTGCTCATGTGTTAAGTACCGAAAATAAAACGGTACTTTGCAAGTCTGGGGGCGCAGCTCCAACCACATGCCCTATATTGTATGTAAAGATAAGTAGATAGGTAGAATAGAGATTGCCATCTATAGCAACCTACTGTGTATCTACCTATCTGATGGTCCAAACTAACGCATGGGGGGGGGGGGAAAAAAAACGACGGCGGGGACGCGCATCACTTACCGTCGGTGCCTGCAACGCTAAACGATGCGAACGATACGTGTTTCTTTCTATCTTAGCTACCTAGAACTCTATATCTTCCTATATATCTACAATTAGCTATCGATATCTATCTATCTACCTACCTACCTTATAAAAATATATGTATTTATCTTATTTCTATCTTATTTTCTCTATCGTCCTAGTGGATGCTGGGGTTCCTGAAAGGACCATGGGGAATAGCGGCT
Source organism: Pseudophryne corroboree (assembly GCF_028390025.1). Lineage (NCBI taxonomy): Eukaryota > Metazoa > Chordata > Amphibia > Anura > Myobatrachidae > Pseudophryne > Pseudophryne corroboree. The sequence continues at coordinate 14,871 of NW_026969887.1, forward strand.
CCGCAGGAGACAGGGCACAAAAAGTAAAGCTTTTCCAGATCAGGTGGTGTGCACTGGCTCCTCCCCCTATGACCCTCCTCCAGACTTCAGTTAGATTTTTGTGCCCGGCCGAGAAGGGTGCAATCTAGGTGGCTCTCCTAAAGAGCTGCTTAGAAAAAGTTTAGCTAGGTTTTTTATTTTACAGTGATTCCTGCTGGCAACAGGATCACTGCAGCGAGGGACTGAGGGGAGAAGGAGTCAACTCACCTGCGTGCAGGATGGATTGGCTTCTTGGCTACTGGACATCAAGCTCCAGAGGGACGATCACAGGTACAGCCTGGATGGTCACCGGAGCCGCGCCGCCGGCCCCCTTGCAGATGCTGAAGTCAGAAGAGGTCCAGAATCGGCGGCTGAAGACTCCTGCAGTCTTCTAAAGGTAGCGCACAGCACTGCAGCTGTGCGCCATTTTCCTCTCAGCACACTTCACACGGCAGTCACTGAGGGTGCAGGGCGCTGGGAGGGGGGCGCCCTGGGAGGCAAATGTAACCTATATAAAGGCTAAAAATACCTCACATATAGCCCCAGAGGCTATATGGAGATATTTAACCCCTGCCTGATTTCTCTAAATAGCGGGAGACGAGCCCGCCAGAAAAGGGGCGGGGCCTATCTCCTCAGCACACGGCGCCATTTCCTCTCACAGCTCCGCTGGTCAGGACGGCTCCCAAGTCTCTCCCCTGCACTGCACTACAGAAACAGGGTAAAACAGAGAGGGGGGGCGAATTTATGGCGATATTTTGATATAACAAAGCAGCTATAAGGGAGCACTTATTATAAGGCTATCCCTGATATATATATATAGCGCTTTTGGTGTGTGCTGGCAAACTCTCCCTCTGTCTCCCCAAAGGGCTAGTGGGTCCTGTCTTCGTTAGGAGCATTCCCTGTGTGTCTGCTGTGTGTCGGTACGTGTGTGTCGACATGTATGAGGACGATATTGGCGTGGAGGCGGAGCAATTGCCAAATATGAGGATGTCACCCCCTAGGGAGTCGACACCAGAATGGATGCCTTTATTTATGGAACTACGGGATAGTGTCAACACGCTAAAGCAGTCGTTTGACGACATGAGACGGCCGGACAATCAATTAGTGCCTGTCCAGGCGACTCAAACACCGTCAGGGGCTGTGAAACGCCCTTTGCCTCAGTCGGTCGACCCAGACACAGGCGATAACTCCAGTGGTGACGGTGACGAATCAACCGTATTTTCCAGTAGGGCCACACGTTATATGATTTTGGCAATGAAGGAGGCGTTACATTTAGCTGATACTACAGGTACCACTAAACAGGGTATTATGTGGGGTGTGAAAAAACTACCTATAGTTTTTCCTGAATCAGAAGAATTAAATGACGTGTGTAATGAAGCGTGGGTTGCCCCTGATAAAAAGCTGATAATTTCAAAGAAATTATTGGCATTATACCCTTTCCCGCCAGAGGTTAGGGAGCGCTGGGAAACACCTCCTAGGGTGGACAAGGCGCTAACACGCTTATCTAAACAAGTGGCGTTACCCTCTCCTGAGACGGCCGCACTTAAAGATCCATCAGATAGGAGGATGGAAAATATCCAAAAAAGTATATACACACATGCAGGTGTTATACTACGACCAGCTATAGCGACTGCCTGGATGTGCAGTGCTGGGGTAGTTTGGTCAGAGTCCCTGATTGAAAATATTGATACCCTGGACAGGGACAATATTTCTTTATCATCCACTAGGGGTCACTGGAGTACTCTTGGGATATGGACGGGCGTAGCCGAACAAAGGCACTGAATATTCAAATTTAGGACCCTCCCCCCCCTCCATATCCCCAAGTACCTCAGTGTACTTTGCCAGTGTTTTTTCGGTGCTCACAGATGAACATCGGCTTGTGGCAATGGCCACTTTTCAGAAGATTTTTATTTTTATTTTTAATTTTTACACTTCCCGTCCCAGTTTCTGGAAAAACTTGGGTCCGGGATGGTGCCGCTGCAAGGCAGCGTATGGCGTGTCGGTCCTCACAAAGAGCACCCTCACAGCCACAGGCGCTATAGGGCAGCGCATGGCGTGTCGGTCCTCACAAAGAGCACCCTCACAGCCACAGGCAGCCACTGTCTCCTGCAAGCTGAACGGAGCTTACAGAAAGAAGATCCGTTACAGCCAGGATGTGACAAAGAGCTGGAAGAAGGACTGAAACGGAGCTTACAGAGAGCTCGTCACAGCCAGGATGGAGCAAGGTATGGGTGTCAGGGCGGTCAGCTCACGCTGCCGCCCTGCTGTGTGAGTGTTATACTGTACAGGGAGCTGGCCGCCGCTGAGCACGCCGCTGACGGGTCCCGCTGAAGTAGTAAGGACCACTTCTTATATATGAAGTTCCACCTCACTCGTACATGACTCTCCCTGCGCTGAACTAAGCAGAGCGGCCGCACGTCACTCAGACGCCGGCCGCTCTTACTGCTCTGATGGCCCGGCACCGCTACATAAGCAGAGCGGCCGCACGTCACTCAGACGCCGGCCGCTCTCACTGCCCTGATGCGGCACCGCTACACGCCGCCGACACTCTCCGGGCGCTGAACTAAGCAGAGCGGCCGCACGTCACTCAGACGCCGGCCGCTCTCACTGCTCGGATGGCCCGGCACCGCTACACGCCGCCGAGACTCTCCTGGGTACTAAAGAGTGGCCGCACGTCACTCAAGGACGCCGGCCACTCTCCCAGTGAAACACCGCAGACACAGGGAGACTGTGTACTGCTGTAGGAAGGAGCTTCCGGTCAGCTCCCCGGCGCTACATTCAGGCTCTCCTGCTCTCCCTGCACCCGATCCCCGTACGCTGCAGGTAACATGGGGATGCAGGGGGGGGAGGGGGAATAATACCCATAGCAGCAGCAAAGGCTGCATGGGTTCAAAATAAACAAGCAGCGCAGCACTTTAAACAATGTACATGTGTACTGTGATATATGTTTCAGCACGTTTTATATATATAATATATAATGAAGCTTTTGCTGGCAGAACTGTCTATAATATCAGCATGAACTGTGATTATATGTGTAAACACTTTGTATATATATATAATATATATATGAGGCTTTGGCTGGCCATGGGTTAGCAGTGGCATAACCTATTGCACGTTTAACCATGTTTTCTGTTATTTTTGGTTAAGGTTGCAAGATAAATACACTGCAGGCAGTGCTCATATTAATTGACTAAATGCATATATTTTACTGTATCCTACACCTGGGTTATCACTGTATAATAGGCTATTAAGCATAGTAACTGTATAATAGGCTATTAAGCCTATATTAAAACTGCAGCAAGTAACCTGTACTGTGATTTTCTGTGAAAGCATGGCATGACGGCCATTTTAATCATTGCTGGTTTTCCAGTTATAATTCCAGACCATACACCTCTACTCCACAAGGAGGCGCAGGGGTGTTAGTGGGAATTTTTTACTTCAGGATAATCTAGAACATTCCTGCCCTACATCTTTAAGCCACCAGAAGGCGCAGGGGTGTTAGTAGGAATTTGGTTCGGGTTTCATGCCTATGTGAACTGCTTTTCACATAAAGAACACTTTAGTTTCCTAATAAATATGCTGTTCAGCAATAACATATATATATAGATATATATGCCATATAATAATGTTATTAAGTCGTGCAAGTGTCTGTCTGTTGCCTATTATGATGTCTGTCTACATAGCAAATAAGGCTCTAGTGCAGACTAAAAATGTTAACATTGGCAATTCAAATTAAAACAGCGGTAATCGGAGTCTCAGAATAACTCCGCCAGCGCTAACAAAAGACAATCTTTCCAAAGTGACAATTTTCCTTTGGGTACCAGAGTGTTTATTTCACTAGTCTTATAATTTAATGCACGATTCTATGTCAAATCTCACACCGATAACTACAAGTGAGAAGGGTACATTAGTCCAGCATTCAGATAGTGCGGGGTTTTGGACAACCATACATAATCGTTTCCAAAAGGACGCGATCCGCCATTGGTATATGCGTTTCTGTCAAACATTATAAAAACCACAGATACATTTGGGTCACTAGAATCTATGTATGAAACCATGCCGATCACGGTTCAAAAAAGCTGCAGAGTATATCTGTAAAGCTTCTGCTAACGCCGGTTATTTTCATTGTCTCTAGTTAAGCGCGACAAGGCCAGACCTTGTTTGCGCCTGAATTTGATATATGTGTAACGGCATTTTATCCCTATAGGATATTCTGCCATTAGCGCATACAGTATACTTGTAACGGTGTTTTATTCCTTTATAAGAAACAGTCACGCCTTGTAACGACAGGACGTTACAGTCAGCAAGCCAGTGGTTTGATGACCTCTTTTACAATTGTGGAAGTGCGTCTTTTCATGTTACATTTGCGAGGTTTCATGACTTCAACTCATATATGTCTCAGCTATTTACAGCTTAGAGTACAAAACTGCTTCTGGCGAACGGTTTGGCAGGTTGTCATTTAGTCTTTGCTGGTTTATAAACCAGGCAATAGTACGCCAACAGAGTCAAAGTTACTTATTCCCCTCTGTTTGAGCAAAATCAAACAGCTCCGTTGCAATATCAATCAGCAAGTCATTTACTACAGTTAGAAAATGGATTTTCTGCAGTTAGTTTTTGCTTATTGCAGCCACAAAATTGTATAATTGCATTTGATCTTCACAATGCGTATTTACCCAGTCCGGTTTCTTCATCATAGGTTCTAGCGTTTGAAAATCGCCACAACCATTAACCATTTCATTTATACCGTTGCTTATCGCTTCCGGTATTTACCAAAGTGATGTTGGAATAATAGCTCATCTCACATAAGAACTATGTATCAACAAAGTTCCTCTATCTTGCGCTACTAAGTTATACTGCGGTAGCAGATTAAGTTCGAAAACAATCACATCTAAGTCTGTCTAAACGATGTCAATTCCTAGGTAAGTTTATAAATACGGTAAATCAAAGACTTTTACCTACTACACCAACTAGAACAAAAGTACACGCACACTAGCGGTACATTGGTGTATTCAATTATTAAGAATAAAGATGTGTTTTCAATTTAGTGCACCACCCTTCAATCGCGTTTCCCACAGAGGGACAAGGGTGCGTATACTCTGGACGACAGTCACAGAGAGTCAGGATTTGTAGTTAAAATCAACGCAAAGGTTCTAAAACACGACAGATTCCTGTCGATAAAGGTACTAGAACTCTGTGCATTTTACAATGCAATAGATAAATGTCCTACATCTCTGTGCATTTTACAATGCAATAAATGATTCGCTTTCAGTCTGACCAGGGATAGACTCTGGTTTCTCTTCATAACAAATAAATCTTTCGTTTTTTACTAAAGATTTCTGTGGAGAGGAACAACCGTGAGTTTCATGTAATTTTGTTTTTTTTTTTCATGCCTGGCTCACGCTGCCCTTAAGCAGTCAAACAAAGCAAAGGCAGTTGCATACTCAACAACCAGTGAGAACCAATAAGCCGCATGGCAAGGCGGTAGGTAACTCAAATCTTCAATGGCTCAGAACGCTATTATGTGAAAATGTCAAGACATCAATCCGTGAGTGGACATCTGTTAGACAGGCGATCTCAACCGTCAGGGTTTGGATCTTAAAAACTGGACATTAAATCCAGAGGTGTTTCATATGTGAGTCCACAGAAGGGGGTTACCCTCAGGTATACATGAGGGCATCTCGCCACAATTACAAAAGCTCAGTATGTGTACATCACATTCATGGGGTCATTCAGCATCGTGTATCTGGCTCCACCATTGTCCGCTTCTTTCTTCGTTGCCAAAACGGATCAGAAGACAGTTCGTCACAGTCATACTGGTGGTATCTCATGGGTTTCAGAGAAGTTTGCTTCTCGAATTTTCAAGGAATACTTGCACACGATCTTGGCCCGCTCATAATACGTCCAACCTGTTACATCAGGGAACGTTCTTTTACCCATAGTTACCTATGTACCTATTATCTATGTACCGCAGCTGCGGTTGACGGGGTGAGGGTTCAGACCGCCCTCTTAAAAAAATAGAGCATTACAGTATCGGTTATACCAACCATGTCACGAAATACTAAGCCGCTTAAGGCAGCTCATGACTAAAAAAAAAAAAAAAAAAAAATTTCGTGTGCTTACATAGGGTGTAAACCTCGGAAGTTTCCAACATCATACTTCAAGTACCCGTATTCTGTTAAACAGGATGGGATGGCAAACTGCGTTCATCTGCACTAAGAGGGCAGGTATCTGTGTGGTAAACTTATTTTCAAAGCGTTTGCCTCTATTTGCGTCTGTCAACATCTTTCTACAAGGTGTCACCAAAGTTCAGACTCTATTTATCCCACCTACAGCGCCAGGCGATTTGAGGTTGGGTTTAGATTTTCTTACAGTTTCATATTTTGGAACCCTTTCAACAAATGGGGATTAAGTTTCTCACTTTGGAAAACATTTTTCTTCTAGCCTTGCCTTCGGCAATGGTGCTTCGACAAGGGGTTTGTTTTCATATTTGGGTGCCTTGTATTCCAAGCCACCGTATTTGAGTTTTCTCATGACAAAGCAGATCTTCGGACGAAATCCGCTTTCGTATTCTTCACATCAATATACCAATAGTGGTTCCTGTGTGGACAGCACATTCTAAAATTCTGAATGTGGTACACGCGTTACGCGTTTATATATGTACCGAACGTCTACAGTACGTGATATGAATACGTTGTTGTTATATATGATACTGTAAACTGGGGTTAGCCAGTTTCTCAGCAGACATTATCCAGTTGAATAATAATGACTACAAGTCAGGCTTACTTTAAGGCTAAGTTACAATCGCCTACGTCAGTAATAGTTCATTCCACAGGTTCTGTGGGAATGTCAGACCCAGCGGGTCGTGGAGAGTCTACGACGCGGCTACATAGCCTTCAGTGCACCACGTTTGTGCACGTTTACACGTTATAAATGGTGGCGCCATCAGCATTTAGCTTTGGCTGCCTACTGTTACAAGTATCAAACAGCTCTCCCGCCCACGAGGGAAGCTTTGGTACGTCCCAAGAGTACTCCAGTGACCCCTAGTGGATGATAAAGAAAATAGGATTTTGGTACTTACCAGGTAAATCCTTTTCTTTGAATCCATAGGGGGCACTGGACGCCCACCCAGAGCAGTTTTACCTGGGTTGTTTTAAGCTCAAGGGAGCTTAGTGAACAAATTTAACTTGGATGGTATTAAGCTCAAAGGAGCTTATGGTAACACATTTTCACCGGTTGGTTCAAATTATAAGTTCTATCGGTTAAGCTGTCAACTTTTTAGTTGACAATAAGGTTACGAGTCAACTTTGTGGTTGTCCGTTATGTTATAGGGATTCTCCATTGTCAACCTCTCTATATCCTGTTCGCTCAGTAAAAAACACTGGCAAAGTACACTGAGGTACTTGGGGATATGGAGGGGGGGGAGGGTCCTAAATTTGAATATTCAGTGCCTTTGTTCGGCTACGCCCGTCCATATCCCAAGAGTACTCCAGTGCCCCCTATGGATTCAAAGAAAAGGATTTACCTGGTAAGTACCAAAATCCTATTTTTACTGTCGTTAGAACAAATAAAGGATGCATTTCTTTATATGCGTGATGCACAGAGGGATATCTGCACACTGGCATCACGGGTAAGTGCTATGTCCATTTCGGCCAGAAGAACTTTATGG
>NW_026969888.1:0-22490 GCF_028390025.1 Pseudophryne corroboree
CGTCCTAGAGGTTGCTGGGGACTCCGTAAGGACCATGGGGAATAGACGGGCTCTGCAGGAGACATGGGCACTAAAAAGAACTTTAGATATGGGTGTGCACTGGCTCCTCCCTCTATGCCCCTCCTCCAGACCTCAGTTTGATACTGTGCCCAGACGAGACTGGGTGCATTACAGGGAGCTCTCCTGAGTTTCCTGAAAGAAAGACATTTTGTTAGGTTTATTTATTTTCAGGGAGCCTGCTGGCAACAGGCTCCCTGCATCGAGGGACTGAGGAGAGAGAAGCAGACCTACTTAACTGCTAGGCTCTGCTTCTTAGGCTACTGGACACCATTCGCTCCAGTGGGAGTCGGAACGCTGGTCTCTCCTAGCTATTCGTCCCGGAGCCGCGCCGCCGTCCTCCTCACAGAGCCGGAAGATAGAAGCCGGGTGAGTATGAAAAGAAAGAAGACTTCAGAGGCGGCAGAAGACTTCGGATCTTCACTGAGGTAACGCTGCGCGCCATTGCTCCCGCACAACACACACACGGCAGGCACTGTAAAGGTGCAGGGCGCAGGGGGGGCGCCCTGGGCGGCAATTAATCCTCTGGTCTGGATACATATATATGTATTAAAAGTGCTCTCTGGGTAATTTTTTTCCCTGGGTCATTGGCGCTGGGTGTGTGCTGGCATACTCTCTCTCTATCTCTCCAAAGGGCCTTGTGGGGGAACAGTCTTCAGATAAGAGAATTCCCTGAGTGTGTGGTGTGTCGGCATGTCTGAAGCGGAAGGCTCTTCTAGGGAGGAGGTGGAGCAAATGAGTGTGGTGTCTCCGTCGGCAACGCCGACACCTGACTGGTTGGATATGTGGAATGTTTTAAATGCAAATGTGAATTTATTGCACAAAAGGTTGGACAAAGCTGAGTCCAGGGAGTGTACAGGGAGTCAAACCCTGCCTTTCACTATGTCGCAGGGACCTTCTGGGTCTCGAAAGCGCCCACTATCCCAAATAGTAGACACTGATACCGACATGGATTCTGACTCCAGTGTCGACTACGATGATGCAAAGTTGCAGCCAAAATTGGCTAAAAGTATTAATTATATGATTATTGCTATAAAGAGGTGTTGCATATCACGGATGAACCCTCTGTCCCTGACACGAGGGTGCGCATGTATAAGGAGAAAAAACCTGAGGTAACCTTTCCCACATCTCATGAACTGAACAAATTATTTGAAAAGGCTTGGGAATCTCCAGACAAAAAACTGCAAATTCCCAAAAGGATTCTTGTGGCGTATCCTTTCCCGACTAAGGACAGGATACGGTGGGAATCCTCCCCGAGGGTGGATAAAGCGTTGACACGCTTATCCAAAAAGATAGCGCTGCCATCTCAAGATACGGCACCCTCAAGGTTCCTGCGGATCGCAGGCAGGAGACTACCTTGAAGTCTATTTACACACATACTGGTACCTTACTCAGACCGGCGATAGCGTCGGCTTGGGTTTGTAGTGCGGTAGCAGCGTGGACAGATACCTTATCTGCTGATATAGATACGCTGGATAAGGAAAACCTTTTATTGACCCTGGGTCATATTAAAGATTCTGTCCTATACATGAGAGATGCTGAGAGAGACATTGGCCTACTGGGTTCCAGAGCCAACGCTATGGCGATTTCGGCTAGACGAGCCCTATGGACCCGACAATGGACGGGTGATGCCGACTCGAAGAGGCATATGGAGGTTTTACCTTTATAAGGGTGAGGAATTGTTTGGAGAAGGTCTCACGGACCTTGCTGCTACGGCAGGTAAATCATCTTTTTTGCCTTCTGTTTCCTCACAGCCTAAGAAAGCACCACATTATCAGATGCAGTCCTTTCGGTCGCATAAGCCCAAGAGAGTGCAAGGTTCTTCCTTTCTTGCCAGAGGTAAGGGTAAGGGGAAAAAGCTGCCAACCACAACTAGTTCCCAGGAGCAGAAGTCCTCCCCGGCCTCTACAAAATCCACCGCATGACGCTGGGGCTCCGCTGAGGGAGTCCGCCCCAGTGGGGGCACGTCTTCGACTTTTCAGCCACGTCTGGGTTCACTCACAGGTGGATCCCTGGGCAATAGAAATTGTTTCCCAGGGTTACAAGCTGGAATTCGAAGAGGTGCCTCCTCGCCGGTTTTTCAAATCAGCCCTACCGGCTTCTCCCCAAGAGAGGAAGATAGTGTTAAATGCGATTCAAAAATTGTGTCTTCAACAAGTGGTGGTCAAAGTCCCCCTGCTGCAGCAGGGGATGGGGTATTACTCAACCCTGTTTGTAATCCTGAAACCGGACGGTTCGGTCAGACCCACTTTGAATTTAAAATCCTTAAACCTATACTTAAAAAGGTTCAAGTTCAAGATGGAGTCGCTCAGAGCGGTTATCGCCAGCCTGGAAGGGGGGGATTATATGGTGTCCCTGGACATAAAGGATGCATACCTTCATGTCCCCATATATCCGCCTCATCAGGCGTTCCTGAGGTTTGCTGTACAGGATTGTCATTACCAATTTAAGAGGGTGTTGCAACAGCACGGCTGGATTCTCAATTTCCCGAAGTCACAGTTGGTTCCAATGACTCGGTTGCCTTTCTTGGGCATGATTCTGGATACGGACCAGAAAAGGGTTTATCTTCCGATGGAAAAGGCCCAAGAACTCATGTCTTTGGTCAAGGACCTATTGAAGCCAAAAAGGGTGTCGGTGCATCACTGCATTCGAGTTCTGGGAAAGATGGTGGCGACTTACGAGGCCATTCCATTCAGCAGGTTCCATGCGAGAACTTTTCAATGGGACCTTCTGGACAAGTGGTCCGGGTCTCATCTACAGATTCATCAGTTGATCACCCTGTCCCCCAGGGCCAGGTTATCTCTCCTGTGGTGGCTGCAGAGTGCTCACCTTCTGGAGGGTTGCAGGTTCGGCATTCAGGACTGGGTACTGGTAACCACGGACGCGAGCCTCCGAGGTTGGGGAGCAGTCACAAAGGGAAGAAACTTCCAGGGTCTCTGGTCAAGCCAGGAGGCTTGTCTTCACATCAACATACTGGAGTTGAGGGCCATATACAACGCCCTTCGACAAGCGGAAAATTTGCTTCGCGACCTACCAGTTCTGATCCAGCCAGACAACATCACTGCAGTGGCGCATGTAAACCGCCAAGGTGGAACAAAGGGCAGAGTGGCAATGGCAGAAGCCACCAGGATTCTTCGCTGGGCGGAAAATCATGTAAGCGCCATGACAGCGGTCTTCATTCCGGGAGTGGACAACTGGGAAGCAGACTTCCTCAGCAGACACGATCTACATCCAGGAGAGTGGGGACTTCATCAGGAAGTCTTCGCAGAGATTGCTAGTTGGTGGGGGCTGCCTCAGATAGACATGATGGCGTCACGCCTCAACAAGAAACTACCGAAGTATTGCTCCAGGTCAAGGGACCCTCAGGCAGTGGCGGTGGACGCCCTGGTGACACCATGGGTGTTTCAGTCTGTCTGTTCCCTCCTCTTCTGCTCATCTCAAAGATATTGAGAATCATAAGACGAAAAGGAGTACAGACAATTCTCATTGTTCCAGATTGGCCGCGAAGGGCCTGGTATCCGGATCTGCAGGAGATGCTCGCAGAAGATCCGTGGCCTCTTCCTCTCAGAGAGGACCTGTTGCAACAGGGGCCCTGTCTGTTCCAAGACTTGCTGCGTTTGACGGCATGGCGGTTGAACGCAGGATCCTAGCGGAAAAGGGCATTCCGGATGAGGTCATTCCTACTCTGATAAAGGCTAGGAAAGACGTGACAGCGAAACATTATCACCGTATATGGCGAAAGTATGTATCGTGGTGTGATTCCAGGAATGCTCCTCCGGAAGAATTCCATTTGGGCTGTAGTGAATTTGGGCCTAAAATTAGGTTCCATTAAGGTTCAGAATTCGGCCCTATCCATTTTCTTTCAGAAGGAATTGGCTTCTCTCCCAGAAGTCCAGACTTTTATGAAGGGAGTGCTGCATATCCAGCCTCCGTTTTTGCCCCCCCTTAACGTGGTGTTGCGGTTCCTTAAGTCTCACTGGTTTAAACCACTTAAAACGGTGGAATTAAAATATCTCACTTGGAAAGTGGTCATGTTGTTGGCCTTGGCATCGGCCAGGCGAGTGTCGGAGTTGGCGGCTTTATCTCACAAGAGCCCCTATCTGATATTCCATGTGGATAGAGCAGAATTGCGGACTCGTCCTCAATTTTTGCCCAGGGTGGTTTCTTCTTTTCATATGAACCAACCTATTGTGGTGCCTGTGGCTACGCGGGACGTGGAGGATTCAGAGTCCCTGGATGTGGTCAGGGCTTTGAAAATTTATGTGGCCAGAACGGCTCGGGTTAGGAAAACAGAGGCACTGTTTGTCCTGTGTGCAGCCAACAGGGTTGGCGCTCCTGCTTCGAAGCAGACTATTGCTCGCTGGATCTGTAACACGATTCAGCAGGCTCATTCTACGGCTGGATTGCCGTTACCGAATTCTGTAAAGGCCCGTTCCACTAGGAAGGTGGGCTCTTCTTGGGCGGCTGCCCGAGGTGTCTCGGCATTACAGCTGTGCCGAGCTGCTACTTGGTCAGGTTCAAACACCTTTGCGAAGTTCTACAAGTTTGATACCCTGGCTGATGAGGACCTCCTGTTTGCTCAATCGGTGCGGCAGAGTCATCCGCACTCTCCCGCCCGTTTTGGAGCTTTGGTATAATCCCCATGGTCCTTACAGAGTCCCCAGCATCCTCTAGGACGTAAGAGAAAATAAGATTTCTCTGACGTCCTAGTGGATGCTAGGAACTCCGTAAGGACCATGGGGAATAGCGGGCTCCGAAGGAGGCTTGGCACTCTAGAAAGATCTTAGACTACCTGGTGTGCACTGGCTCCTCCCACTATGACCCTCCTCCAAGCCTCAGTTAGATTTCGTGACCGGCCGAGGTTGGATGCACACTAGGGGCTCTCCTGAGCTCTTAGAAAGTTATAGTCTTAGAATTTGTTATTTTCAGTGAGACCTGCTGGCAACAGGCTCACTGCAGCGAGGGACTAAGGGGAGAAGAAGCGAACTCGCCTGCTTGCAGCCGGATTGGGCTTCTTAGGCTACTGGACACCATTAGCTCCAGAGGGATCGACCGCAGGCCCAGCCTTGATGTTCGGTCCCGGAGCCGCGCCGCCGTCCCCCTTACAGAGCCAGAAGCAAGAAGATGGTCCGGAAAATCGGCGGCATGAAGACATCCTGTCTTCACCAAGGTAGCGCACAGCATTGCAGCTGTGCGCCATTGCTCCTCATACACACTTCACACTCTGGTCACTGAGGGTGCAGGGCGCTGGGGGGGGGGGGGGGGCGCCCTGAGGCAGCAATAAAAACACCTTGGCTGGCTAAAATACCTCAATATATAGCCCCTGGGGCTATATATGAGGTAAATACCCCTGCCAGAATCCCATAAAAAGCGGGAGAATATGCCGCGAAAAAGGGGCGGAGCCTATCTCCTCAGCACACTGGCGCCATTTTTCCCTCACAGCTCGGCTGTAGGGAAGCTCCCTGGCTCTTCCCTGCAATTCTACAGTACAGTAAGAGGGAAAAGAGAGGGAGGGCATTAAAATTGGCACTGTATACAGTATATTATATTGAAAAGCAGCTATTAGGGACATAACTCAGTTAGTCCCTGTGTGTATATGTATATATATATATATATATATATATATATATATATAGCGCTCTGGTGTGTGCTGGCATACTCTTACTCTGTCCCCCCAAAGGGCTTTTGTGGGTCCTGTCCTCTGTTTGAGCATTCCCTGTGTGTGTGGAGTGTGTCGGTACGGCTGTGTCGACATGTTTGAGGAGGATAATGATGTGGAGGGGGAGCAGATGCCTTTAGCAGGGATGTCACCCCCTGGGGGTCAGACACCTGAGTGGATGGTATTATGGCAGGAAATGAGTGCACGTATAGACTCCTTACATAAAAAATTTGACGACATGCCGACTGTGGGACAGCCGAGTCTTCAGCTCGTGCCTGTCCAGGTGTCTCAAAAGTCATCAGGGGCTCTGAAACGCCCGCTATCTCAGGTGGCACAAGTAGATGTCGACACGGATACTAACACCAGTGTCGACGACGATGAGTCAAATTTAATGCCCGTTAAGGCCATTCACTGCATGATTGAGGCAATGAAAGAGGTGTTAAATATTTCTGATTTACATCCAGGTACCACAAAAAATGGTATTATGTTTGGGGAGAAAAAACTACCTGTAGTTTTTCCCCCGTCAGATGAATTAAATGAAGTGTGTGAAGAAGCGTGGGCTTCCCCTGATAAGAAATTGGTAATTCCTAAGAAGCTACTAATGGCGTTCCCTTTCCCGCCAGAGGATAGGTTACGTTGGGAAACACCCCCGAGGGTGGATAAAGCGCTCACACGTTTGTCTAAAAAGGTGGCACTACCGTCCCAGGATACGGCCGCCCTTAAGGAACCTGCTGATAGAAAGCAGGAGGCGATCCTGAAGTCTGTATATACACACTCGGGCATTATACTCAGACCAGCTATTGCGTCAGCATGGATGTGCAGTGCTGCCGCTGCGTGGTCAGATAAACTGTCAGAAAATATTGACACGTTAGACAGAGACACGATCCTGCTAACAATTGACCATATCAAAGACTCAGTCTTATACATGAGAGATGCACAGAGGGAAATCTGCCGGCTGGCATCTAAAGTAAGTACATTATCCATCTCTGCTAGGAGATGCTTATGGACTCGCCAGTGGACTGGAGATGCAGATTCCAAAAGGCACATGGAAGTTTTGCCTTATAAGGGGGAGGAATTATTTGGGGATGGTCTCTCCGACCTAGTTTCCACAGCAACGTCTGGGAAGTCAGCATTTCTACCCCATGTCCCCTCACAGCCTAAGAAGGCGCCATTTTATCAGGTTCAGTCCTTTCGGTCCCAGAAAAACAAGCGGGGAAAAGGAGGGTCTTTTCTGTCAAGAGGCAGGGGAAAAAGGCTGCAGCAAACAGCAGGTTCCCAGGAACAAAAGTCCTCCCCCGCTTCCTCTTCCAAGTCCGCCGCATGACGGTGGGGCTTCACAGGCGGAGCCAGGTACGGTGGGGGCCCGCCTCAGGAATTTCAGCGATCAGTGGGCTCGCTCACAGGTGGATCCCTGGATCCTTCAAATAGTATCTCAGGGATACAGGCTGGAATTCGAGGCGACTCCACCCCGCCGTTTCTTAAAATCCGCCTTGCCGATTGCTCCCTCAGACAGGGAGGCGGTGCTAGCAGCGATTCACAAGCTGTATTCCCAGCAGGTGATAATCAAGGTACCCCTACTTCAACAAGGCCGGGGTTACTATTCCACACTATTTGTGGTGCCGAAACCGGACGGTTCGGTGAGACCCATTTTAAATTTGAAATCCTTGAACACATACATAAAAAAATTCAAGTTCAAGATGGAATCGCTCAGGGCGGTTATTGCAAGCCTGGACGAGGGGGATTACATGGTATCCCTGGACATCAAGGATGCTTACCTGCATGTCCCCATTTACCATTCTCACCAGGAGTACCTCAGATTTGTGGTACAGGATTGCCATTACCAATTCCAGACACTGCCGTTTGGACTCTCCACGGCACCGAGGGTATTTACCAAGGTTATGGCGGAAATGATGATACTCCTTCGAAAAAAGGGAGTTTTAATTATCCCATACTTGGACGATCTCCTAATAAAGGCACGATCCAAGGAACAGTTGTTAGTGGGAGTAGCACTATCTCAGGAAGTGCTGAGCCAGCACGGTTGGATTCTGAATATCCCAAAGTCACAGCTGGTCCCCACGACACGTCTAATGTTCCTGGGAATGATTCTTGACACGGCCCAGAAAAAAGTGTTTCTCCCGGAGGAGAAAGCCAGGGAGTTGTCTTCTCTAGTCAGAGACCTCCTAAAACCAAAACAGGTATCGGTGCATCACTGCACGCGGGTCCTGGGAAAGATGGTAGCTTCTTACGAAGCAATTCCATTCGGCAGGTTCCATGCCAGAATTTTTCAGTGGGACCTGTTGGACAAGTGGTCCGGATCGCATCTTCAGATGCATCGTTTAATAACCCTGTCTCCACGAACCAGGGTGTCTCTTCTGTGGTGGCTGCACAGTGCTCATCTTCTGGAGGGCCGCAGATTCGGCATACAGGACTGGGTCCTGGTGACCACGGATGCCAGCCTACGAGGCTGGGGGGCAGTCACAAAGGGAAGAAATTTCCAAGGACTATGGTCAAGTCAGGAGACTGCCCTTCGCATAAATATTCTGGAACTAAGGGCCATTTACAATGCCCTAAGTCAAGCAAAATCCCTGCTCCTACACCAGCCGGTGCTGATCCAGTCAGACAACATCACGGCAGTCGCCCATGTGAATCGACAGGGCGGCACAAGAAGCAGGACGGCGATGGCAGAAGCCACAAAAATTCTCCGATGGGCGGAGAATCATGTACTAGCACTGTCAGCAGTGTTCATCCCGGGAGTGGACAACTGGGAAGCAGACTTTCTCAGCAGGCACGACCTCCACCCGGGAGAGTGGGGACTTCATCCAGAAGTCTTCCAAATGATTGTAAATCAATGGGGTCGTCCACAGGTGGACATGATGGCGTCCCGCCTAAACAAAATACTAGAGAAGTATTGCGCCAGGTCAAGAGACCCTCAGGCGATAGCTGTGGACGCTCTAGTGACACCGTGGGTGTACCGGTCAGTTTATGTGTTCCCTCCTCTACCTCTCATACCAAAGGTATTGAGAATAATAAGAAAGCGAGGAGTAAACACAATTCTCGTGGTTCCGGATTGGCCGAGAAGAGCGTGGTACCCGGAACTTCAAGAGATGATCTCGGAGGACCCGTGGTCTCTGCCGCTCAGACAGGACCTGCTGCAGCAGGGCCCCTGTCTGTTCCAAGACTTACCGCGGCTGCGTTTGACGGCATGGCGGTTGAACGCCGGATCCTGAAGGAAAAGGGCATTCCGGAGGAAGTCATTCCTACGCTTATTAAAGCCAGGAAAGATGTTACGGCAAAACATTATCACCGCATATGGCGGAAATATGTTGCATGGTGCGAGGCCAAAAAGGCCCCAACAGAGGAATTTCAACTAGGTCGATTTCTGCATTTCCTGCAAGCAGGAGTGAATATGGGCCTAAAACTGGGCTCCATTAAGGTACAGATCTCGGCTCTGTCAATTTTCTTTCAAAAAGAACTAGCTTCAGTACCTGAAGTTCAGACATTTGTGAAAGGAGTGCTGCATATTCAGCCCCCATTTGTGCCTCCTGTGGCACCTTGGGATCTCAACGTGATGTTGAGTTTCTTAAAATCACATTGGTTTAAGCCACTAAAAACCGTGGATCTGAAATATCTCACGTGGAAAGTGGTCATGTTATTGGCCTTGGCTTCAGCCAGGCGAGTGTCAGAGTTGGCGGCTTTGTCATGTAAAAGCCCTTATCTGATTTTCCATATGGATAGGGCAGAATTGAGGACTCGTCCCCAGTTTCTCCCTAAGGTGGTATCAGCGTTTCACCTGAACCAGCCTATTGTGGTGCCTGCGGCTACTAAGGATTTGGAGGACTCCAAGTTGCTAGACGTTGTCAGGGCCCTGAAAATATGTTTCCAGGACGGCTGGAGTCAGAAAATCTGACTCGCTGTTTATCCTGTATGCACCCAACAAGCTGGGTGCTCCTGCTTCTAAGCAGACTATTGCTCGTTGGATTTGTAGTACAATTCAGCTTGCACATACTGTGGCAGGCCTGCCACAGCCAAAATCTGTCAATGCCCATTCCACAAGGAAGGTGGGCTCATCTTGGGCGGCTGCCCGAGGGGTCTCTGCTTTACAACTTTGCCGAGCAGCTACTTGGTCGGGGGCAAACACCTTTGCAAAATTCTATAAATTTGATACCCTGGCTGAGGAGGACCTGGAGTTCTCTCATTCGGTGCTGCAGAGTCATCCGCACTCTCCCGCCCGTTTGGGAGCTTTGGTATAATCCCCATGGTCCTTACGGAGTTCCCAGCATCCACTAGGACGTCAGAGAAAATAAGAATTTACTCACCGGTAATTCTATTTCTCGTAGTCCGTAGTGGATGCTGGGCGCCCATCCCAAGTGCGGTTTATCTGCAATACTTGTACATAGTTATTGTTAACTAAATCGGGTTATTGTTGAGCCATCTGTTGAGAGGCTCTATTGTTTCATACTGTTAACTGTTTCATATCACGAGTTGTACGGTGTGATTGGTGTGGCTGGTATGAGTCTTACCCAGGATTCAAAATCCTTCCTTATTGTGTACGCTCGTCCGGGCACAGTACCTAACTGAGGCTTGGAGGAGGGTCATAGTGGGAGGAGCCAGTGCACACCAGGTAGTCTAAGATCTTTCTAGAGTGCCCAGCCTCCTTCGGAGCCCGCTATTCCCTATGGTCCTTACGGAGTTCCCAGCATCCACTACGGACTACGAGAAATAGAATTACCGGTGAGTAAATTCTTATTTTCTTTTTCATCCACTAGGGGTCACTGGAGTACTCTTGGGATATGGACGGGGCGTAGTCGGGAATGGCACATTTAAATATTTAAATTAGTAACTGGTTACCCCCTCCATGCTCCCATAGAGACTTCAGTATTTTTCTGTGCCTCCAGTCGGGAAGGTACTAGTGGATGTCAGGTCCACAGAAAACTTCAAGGTTTTTTATTTTTATTTTTGATTTACTTTATCCACATCCCTTCCCCCCTTCCAAAAGGCGTGGGTCCGGGATAGTGGAAGCTGCTATACGCAGCTACTGGCGTGTCAGTCCTCTCTAAAAAGAGCACCCCCTCAGCCACGTGCGGACTACCTGCAGAATATATTTTTATTTTTTCAAAGAGCTGACTGCAGCCTCTGTCTGCACATGGAAGCGGGACGGTGCTTAGCAGAGAAGCCCCGTCATGGCCTCCACGGGTGGTGCAGGTACTAAGCGGTTAGGCAGCTCTCACTGCCGCCGCTCAATTACTTTCTATTACTGTTTATTGCGGGCGGTCAGCTCACGCTGACGCCCTCTATGTGGGGACTGTATTTTATTTATAATATATTATTTTTACAACTCCTGCTGCCTGCCACTCGTCGCTCCCTAGCCGGTGTAAAAATACGGCGTCACTGAGCGCTTGCAGGGGAGCCAGCGAGCGGTCCCCGGCACTGCCGCAGGGCCGCTCACCGCATATCCGGTGTCTGCACACATGCCGCCCTCCTCCCTCGGTTCACACGGCTCAGGAGTGGAGAGCGGGCGAGCTGGCCACGGACAGCTACTGCCGCGGCCCGCTCTTTCATCCGCTCCCCAGTCTCTGGCAAGCCGCTCAGCCACAGCCGCTCAAGTCCCGCCACTTCACGGTCCCTGCTTCCGCCGCTCCCCGGCTCCCATCCGCTGAATAGTCGGAAATCCAGGGGGGAGCAGTGGGGGGAAGTCTGCAGCTTCTTGACCGCGGACAGCTCTCATAGCTGCCGTGGTCCACGCTGCAGGACAGAGAGGGGGGGAGAAATGCCCGCAGGGAGGCCCCAATAACTAAGCTGCGTTTAGGCAGCAAACCGCTCAGGCTATTAAGTCACAATAATATGACTGTCACAATAATATGCAGTCACAATAATATGACTGCTGGGTAACATGATATATCTATAATCTGGATGTGTGTATATGGGTATAATGTACATACATATATATATTTACACAGGTCTGATTGGGTGTATATACATATATATATTTCTCTGACGTCCTAGTGGATGCTGGGGACTCCGTAAGGACCATGGGGAATAGCGGCTCCGCAGGAGACTGGGCACAGCTAAGAAAGATTTAGGACTACCTGGTATGCACTGGCTCCTCCCACTATGACCCTCCTCCAGACTTCAGTTAGAATCCTGTGCCCGGCTGAGCTGGATGCACACTAGGGGCTCTCCTGAGCTCCTAGAGAGAAAAACTGGCGCCATTTTCTCTTCACAGTGCAGCTGGAAGACAGCTCCCCAGGCTCTCCCCTGTAGTTTTCAGGCTCAAAGGGTTAAAAAGAGAGGGGGGGCACTAAATTTAGGCGCAATATTGTTTATACAAGCAGCTATTGAGGGAAAAATCACTCAGTTATAGTGTTAATCCCTGCATTATATAGCGCTCTGGTGTGTGCTGGCATACTCTCTCTCTGTCTCCCCAAAGGACTTTGTGGGGTCCTGTCCTCAGTCAGAGCATTCCCTGTGTGTGTGCTGTGTGTCGGTACGGCTGTGTCGACATGTGGGATGAGGAAGGTTACGTGGAGGTTGAGCAGAGGCCGATAAATGGGATGTCGTCCCCTGTGGGGCCGACACCAGATTGGATGGATAGGTGTAAGGTATTAAACGACAATGTCAACTCCTTACAAGGCTGGATGACGTAAAACAGCTGTGGGACAGCCGGCTTCTCAGCCCGCGCCTGCCCAGGCGTCTCAAAGGCCATCAGGGGCTCAAAAAAGCGCCCGTTACCTCAGATGGCAGAAACAGATGTCGACACGGAGTCTGACTCCAGTGTCGACGAGGTTGAGACATATACACAATCCACTAGGAACATCCGTTACATGATCTCGGCAATAAAAAATGTGTTACGCATTTCTGACATGAACCCAAGTACCACATAAAAGGGGTTTTATTTTTGGGGAGAAAAAGCAGCCAGTGTTTTGTTCCCCCATCAGATGAATGAATGAAGTGTGTAAAGTAGCGTGGGTTCCCCCAATAAGAAACTGGTAATTTCTAAAAAGTTACTGATGGCGTACCCTTTCCCGCCAGAGGATAGGTCACGTTGG
Source organism: Pseudophryne corroboree (assembly GCF_028390025.1). Lineage (NCBI taxonomy): Eukaryota > Metazoa > Chordata > Amphibia > Anura > Myobatrachidae > Pseudophryne > Pseudophryne corroboree. Next base: position 12,763 of record NW_026969888.1, read on the forward strand.
GAGATATCCCTTAGGGTGGATAAGGCGCTCACACGTTTGTCAAAAAAGGTGGCACTGCCGTCTTAGGATACGGCCACCTTGAAGGAGCCTGCTGATAAAAAGCAGGAGACTATCCTGAAGTCTGTATATACACACTCAGGTGATATACTGAGACCTGCAATCGCCTCAGCATAAATAGTGCTGCTGCAGCGTGGTCTGATACCCTGTCAGATAATATTAATACTCTAAGACAGGGAAAATAGTTTGCTAACATAGAGCATATTAAAGACGTCGTCTTATATATAAAGGATGCACAGAGGGATATTTGCCGGCTGGCATCCAGAATTAATGCAATGTCCATTCTGCCAGGAGGGTATTAGAAACCCGGCAGTGGACAGGTGATGCTGCCTATAAAAGGCACATGGAGATTCTGCCTTATAAGGGTGAGGAATTGTTTGGGGATGGTCTCTGGGACCTCGTATCCACAGCAACAGCTGGGAAGAATTTTTTTTTTTACCTCGGGTTTCCTCACAGCCTAAGAAAGCACCGTATTTTCAGGTACAGTCCTTTCGGCTTCAGAAAAGCAAGCGGGTCAAAGGCGCTTCCTTTCTGCACAGAGACAAGGGAAGAAGAAAAAAGCTGCACCAGCAGCCAGTTCCTAGGATCAAAAATCTTCCCACGCTTCCTCTGAGTCCACCGCTTGACGTTGGGGCTCCACAGGTGGAGACAGGTGCTGTAGGGGCGCGTCTCGGGAACTTCAGGGACCAGTGGGTTTGCCCACAGGTGGATCCCTAGGTTCTGCAAATAGTATCACAGGGATACAGGCTGGAGTTTGAGGCGACTCCCCCTCGCCATTACCTCACCTCAGCCTTGCCTGCTGCCCTCGGAGAAAGGTAGTACTGGCGGCAATTCACAAGCTGCACTTCCAGCAGGTGAAATCTAGGTACCCCTTCTTCAACAAGGCCGGGGTTACTATTCCAAAATGTTGTGGTACCGAAACCAGACGGTTCGGTGAGACACATTCTAAAATTGAAAGCCTTGAACACTTATATACGAAGGTTCAAGTTCGAAATGGAATCGCTCAGGGCGATTATTGCAAGCCTGGAGAATTTCATGGTATCACTAGACATCAAGGATGCTTACCTGCATGTCCCTATTTACCCTCTTCACCAGGAGTACCTCAAAATTGTGGTACAGGATTGTCATTACCAATTCCAGACGTTGCCGTTGGTCTGTCCCCGGCACCGAGGTATTTACCAAGGTAATGGCCGAAATAATTATCCCGTACTTGGACGATCTCCTTATAAAGGCGAGGTCCAGGGAGCAGTTGTTCTGCGGAGTAGCACTATCTCGGGAAGTGCTACAACAGCACGGCTGAATTCTGAATATTCCAAAGTCGCAGCTGGTTCCTACGACGCGTCTACTGTTCCTGAGTATGGTTCTGGACACAGAACAGGATAAAAAGGGTTTCTCCCGGAGGAGAAGTCCAAGGAGTTGTCGTCTCTAGACAGAGACCTCCTAATACGTATACAGGTGTCGGTGCTTCAATGCACGCGAGCCCTGGGAAGGATGGTAGCTTCTTACGAAGAAATTCCATTCGCCATGTCCCATACAAGGATTTTCCAGTGGGATCTGTTGGACATGTGGTCCGGGTCGCATCTTCAGATGCATCGGCGGATAACCCTGTCTCCAAGGGCCAGGGTGTCGTTGTTGTGGTGGCTGCAGAGTGCTCATCTTCTAGGGGGCCGCAGATTCGGCATACAGGACTGGGTCCTGGTGACCACGGATGCCAGCCTTCGAGGCTAGGGGGCAGTCACACAGTGAAGAAACTTCCAAGGCTATGGAAAAGTCAGGAGACTTCCCTACACATAAATATTCTGGAACTAAGGGCCATTTACAATGCCCTAAGTCAGGCTAGACCCCTGCTTCAACACCGGCCGGTGCTGATCCAGTCAGACAACATCACGGCGGTCGCTCATGTACACGATAGGGCGGCACAAGAAGCAGGATGGCGATGGCAGAAGCCACAAGGATTCTCCGATGGGCGGAAAATCATGTGTTAGCACTGTCAGCAGTGTTCATTCCCGGAGTGGACAACTGAGAAGCAGACTTTCTCAGAAGACACGACCTCCACCCGGGAGAGTGGGGACTTCATCCAGAAGTCTTCCAAATGATTGTACACCGTTGGGAAAGGCCACAGGTGGACATGATGGCGTCCCGCCTCAACTAAAAGTTACAAAGATATTGCGCCAGGTCAAGGACCCTCAGGCGATAGCTGTGGACGCTCTGGTAACACCGTGGGTGTACCAGTCGGTGTATGTGTTCCCTTCTCTGCCTCTCTTACCCAGGGTAATGAGAATAATAAGAAGGAGAGGAGTAAGAACTATACTCATTGTTCCGGGTTGGCCAAGAAGAGCTTGGTAACCAGAACTCCAAGAAATGATCTCAGAGGACCCATGGCCTCTGCCGCTCAGACAGGACCTGCTGCAGCAGGGGGCCTGTCTGTTTCAAGACGTACCGCGGCTGCGTTGACGCATGGCGGTTGAACGCCGGATCCTGAAGGAAAAGGGAATTCCGGAGGAAGTTATCCCTACGCTATTTAAAGCTAGGAAAGAAGTGAACGCTAACCATTATCACCGCATATGGCGAAAATATGTTGCGTACTGTGAGGCCAGGAAGGCCCCAAAGGAGAAATTTCAGCTAGGTCGATTTCTGCACTTCCTACAGTCAGAGGTGACTATGGGCCTACAATTGGGTTCCATTAAAGTCCAGATTTCGGCTCTATCGATTTTCTTCCAAAATGGAACTGGCTTCACTGCCTGAAGTTCAGACATTTGTCAAGGGAGTGCTGCATATTCAGCCTCCTTTTGTGCCTCCAGTGGCCCCGTGGGACCTCAATGTGGTGTTGGGTTTCCTAAAGTCACATTGGTTTGAGCCACTCAAAACCGTGGATTTAAAATATCTTACGTGGAAAGTGGTCATGCTTTTGGCCTTGGCTTTGGCAAGGCGGGTGTCAGAATTGGCGGCTTTGTCATGTAAAAGCCCCTATTTGATTTTCCATATGGATAGGGCAGAATTGAGGACTCGTCCCCAGTTTCTTCCTAAGGTGGTATCGGCTTTTCACTTGAACCAACCTATCGTGGTGCCTGCGGCTACTAGGGACTTGGAGGACTCCAAGTTACTGTACGTGGTCATGGCCTTGAAAATGTATGTTTCCAGGACGGCTGGAGTCAGGAAGACTGACTCGCTATTTATCCTGTATGCACCAAACAAGATGGGTGCTCCTGCTTCAAAGCAGACTATTGCTCGCTGGATTTGTAGCACAATTCAGCTTGCGCATTCTGTGGCTGGCCTGCCGCAGCCTAAATCTGTAAAAGCCCATTCCACGAGGAAAGTGGGCTCTTCTTGGGCGGCTGCCCGAGGGGTCTCGGCTTTACAACTTTGCCGAGATGCTACTTGGTCAGGGGCAAACACGTTTGCAAAATTCTACAAATTTGATACCCTGGCTGAGGAGGACCTTGAGTTCTCTCATTCGGTGCTGCAGAGTCATCCGCACTCTCCCGCCCGTTTGGGAGCTTTGGTATAATCCCCATGGTCCTTACGGAGTCCCCAGCATCCACTAGGACGTCAGAGAAAATAAGATTTTACTCACCGGTAAATCTATTTCTCGTAGTCCGTAGTGGATGCTGGGCGCCCGTCCCAAGTGCGGACTGTCTGCAATACTTGTATATAGTTATTGTTAACTACAAGGGTTATTGTTGAGCCATCTTTTGAGAGGCTATGTTGTGTTCATACTGTTAACTGGGTATATTATCACGAGTTGTACGGTGTGATTGGTGTGGCTGGTATGAGTCTTACCCGGGATTCAAAATCCTTCCTTATTGTGTCAGCTCTTCCGGGCACAGTATCCTTACTAAAGTCTGGAGGAGGGTCATAGTGGGAGGAGCCAGTGCACACCAGGTAGTCCTAAATCTTTCTTAGCTGTGCCCAGTCTCCTGCGGAGCCGCTATTCCCCATGGTCCTTACGGAGTCCCCAGCATCCACTACGGACTACGAGAAATAGATTTACCGGTGAGTAAAATCTTATTATATATACATTCTGCATATTGGGGCTACCACACCCCTAGGAGGGATATATATATATATATATATATATTTATATATATTGTGACAAGAACACTGGGATAGTGTTTGAGGGCAGGTATATTTGTCCCAGGTTCTTGTCTTACATGTTTTAGAAAATGTTAACTTCTAGGAAAAATGCTTTTTGTTTTGTCTGAACCTTTTCAGTTTGCTGTAAAAGCTGGGAAAAGGCTCTGAGAGAGAGATAAGGCGAGTTCTAGACATTGGGCCCAGTTCGGGTCTTTGGCCTCACAGAGGGCTAATCAGGGTTTCAGCTGTGTAAGAGTGATATAGTGCTTCTAACCTGATTAGTATGGGCAGACTGCCTGGGAAGGCTGCAGGATCTGTGTGTGAGAGACACGCTTTCTGATGCAAGTAAGCTATACAGTATGTACTGAAGAACTCTGTGTTTTGTTTAGTGACAGTTAGGAACATCTTATGTTTAGTTAGTGCCGGACAGGCAAGGTATTTTTATTTTGGGGTTTGTTTTATTTTCTGTTTCAATAAAACTGTCCGGGGTCAGTTGTACCAGAAACTGGACTTGTGTTGTTCCTCAGCTGCTGCAGGCTGCCATATTCCCCAGGAAAAGGCACCTTGCACCCCTACAGTGTTACAACTTGGTGGAGAATGCGAGCAGGCCGTTCTGCGCATAAGTGAAAGCAGCAGCTTTGTGAGGCCTGCAGAAAACGGTGGTTTATGCAGATACAGCCCAGTGTGAAGTTACTGAGACTCACCCCTGAGGGTTTGATATATGTCCTGGGTGAAAGCAGCTGCAAAGCCGCCTGAAAAATCTGTCGACATGGAGGATCTGCTTAAAGCCTTGCTGCAAGCTACAGCGGCTCAGCAGGAGGCCAACCGACAGCAGCAGGTGGCAATGGAGGAAAATTGGAGACTACAGCAGGTGGCAATGGAGGAAAATAAGAGACAACAGCAGGCAGTTGTTGATGAACTTTACAGGCAACAGCGTCAGGATAGAGAGGCCTTAACAGAAGTGGTGCAGAGACTTGCAGCTCGGGTTGGAGATGTGGCCGTCAGTGCTCCAACCAGCTCTAGTTCTATACGAGCCAGTCACTTCCTGCAGAAAATGACAGAGGCTGATGATGTGGAGGCCTATCTGACCACGTTTGAAAGGACTGCCGAGCGTGAGAACTGGCCGAAAGCACAGTGGGCCAGTCTGCTGGCACCTTTCCTGTCAGGTGAGCCCCAAAAAGCTTACTTTGATTTAAGCCCTGCTGAGGCTCGGGACTATGATAAACTAAAGACTGAGATCCTGACCCGCCTGGGAGTCACGCTGTCAGTACGAGCACAACGGGTGCACCGTTGGCTGTACGCCATGGAGAAGCCTCCGCGCTCCCAGATGCACGACCTTATTCAGCTAACAAAAAAATGGCTGCAGCCAGAGACATTAACTGGTCCCCAGATGGTGGAAAGAGTCGTCATGGACCGCTACTTGAGATCTTTGCCCATGGTCCTGCGCAAGTGGGTGAGCCATGGAAACCCGGGTACTGCTGACCAATTAGTGGACATGGTAGAGAGGTATTTGGCAGCAGAGGAACTACTGATGACCACCCAGCAACCCATAGGTCCTCGACAGCGCCCTTCAGTAAAGACTGGCAAGACTGTTCCGTGGGAAAACGTTGCTGGGCGGTTAAGAGAACGCAAGGCTGGAGAGACTGTAAACACTGGCCCTGGAAACAGGCCAATGGGGCTAGAACGGTCTATGCTGCCCAAATGGGTTGATAATCGTGTGGTTAAATGTTTTAGGTGTGGTATGCCAGGTCATGTTATTGCCAATTGCCCAGTCACGCAAGAACCCATGCAATGTGATGCTGCCTTTGAATGTCGCAGAATGTCTTTCTTTGCTAGGTTAGCTTGTACTGTGGTACCTTCACCTGAGCTGGAAAAACAAATGTGTGATGTGTTCTTAGAAGGTAACCGGGTAGAGGCCTTGCTAGATTCAGGAAGTTTAGTTACCCTCGTGAAAGCTGGGTTAGTGAACCCCTTAAAGGTCCAGCAAATACCTATTTGGGGTAACTTGCATACATGGGGATACCCAACATTATGCCACTGCTGAGGTTTATATAGAAACTTGTTGTGGGTCAGCAATGGTTAAAGTGGGACTGGTCCCTACCTTGGTGCATGAGGCCATAATAGGGAGGGATTTTCCTCATTTTTGGAAACTGTGGGAATCACGGTTATCAACAGATGTGAGAAGTAAAAAGCCAGTTGATAATACCGGTGATTTTATGGATGTACGTGGGTCTTCGGAACTTTCTGGCCCTTTGCCTTTTGCTAGTTTGGCTGGGGAAGTGACAGATGGGGAGTCCAGTGAGGACCCTCTTGCCGGGAACAGAGACATAGTAGTTAGAACTGAAAGCGTGCCTGACCTGGAGGTAAAGAAGGATCTGTTTGCGTCTGAACAGTTAAAGGATCCTACCTTAATAAAGGCTAGAGAGAATGTTAAGATTGTTAATGGGGAACCTGTGGTACCAGGTGACAGGGTTACGTATCCCCACATGGCCATCTGTAATGAGCTCTTGTACCACATTGTCAAAAGGGGTGAGGATGTGGTGGAACAGCTGGTAGTTCCCCAGCCTTATCGGAGAACGGTACTAGATTTAGCTCATAGTCACGTTACCGCAGGACATTTAGGGGCAGAAAAAACCACTGAAAGAGTTTTACAAAGGTTCTTTTGGCCAGGGGTTTATAAAGAAGTGTCTGAATATTGTTCTTCCTGTCCTGAATGCCAGTATCATGCCCCTAGACCCCATTTCAGGAGCCCACTAGTTCCCATGCCTATTATAGAGGTCCCGTTTGACAGAATAGCCATGGATCTCGTGGGGCCCTTGTTAAAGTCTGCTCGGGGCCATCAGTATATCCTGGTAATTATGGACTATGCCACTCGATATCCTGAGGCTGTCCCTTTACGCACTATCACAACCAAGGCGATAGCTAGGGAGCTGGTGCAGGTATTTAGTAGAGTGGGAATACCAAAAGAAATTTTGACTGACCAAGGTACTCCATTTATGTCAAGGATCATGAAAGAATTGTGCAAGTTATTTAAGGTCACTCACCTCAGGACGTCCATCTACCATCCCCAAACTGACGGGTTGGTGGAAAGGTTTAATAAAACATTAAAAAGTATGTTAAAAAAGGTTGTTGAGAGAGATGGGAAAAACTGGGATTGTTTGTTGCCCTACTTGTTAATGGCCATCAGAGAAGTCCCTCAGTCCTCTACGGGGTTTTCTCCATTTGATTTGTTGTATGGTAGACACCCCAGAGGGCTGTTGGATATTGCCAAAGAGACGTGGGAAGGACAGCCCACTCCTTATAGAAGCGTTATTGAGCATGTAACACAAATGCAGGATAGGATTGCAGCCGTGGTACCTGTTGTCAGAGAGCACATGGAACAGGCCCAAAGTGCTCAACAGAGGGTCTATAACCGGAGTGCCAAGATACGGGAATTTGCTCCTGGAGATAGAGTTCTTGTTTTGGTACCCACTGTGGAAAGCAAATTCCTAGCTAAATGGCAGGGTCCATTTGAGATTAGGGAAAAAGTGAATGAGGTTAATTACAAAGTATACCAGCCGGGAAAGAGAAAACCCGAACAGATCTACCATGTTAACTTAATCAAACCCTGGAAAGATAGGTTGTCTCTGTCAGCGGAGCCTTGCCCTTCGGTGTCTTCACCCCGGTTGCTTCCCGCAGTGAAGGTGTCAGAGACATTATCAGCTGATCAGAACAATCAGGTTAAAGAATTTCTCATCCAAAATAGGGAGGTATTTTCAGAGCTGCCTGGCCGAACGACCATAATAAAACATGACATTGTCACAGAACCAGGGGTCAGGGTTCATTTAAAGCCATATAGGATTCCTGAAGCTCAGCGAGAAGCTATTTCTAAGGAAGTTAAAACCATGTTAGAACTTGGAGTCATAGAGGAGTCTAACAGTGAGTGGTCCAGTCCCATAGTGCTCATCCCGAAGCCCGACGGTAGCATACGCTTCTGTAATGACTTTCGTAAGTTAAATGAGGTGTCCAAGTTTGACGCATACCCCATGCCCCGTGTGGATGAGCTTGTAGAAAGGCTGGGAACAGCCAGGTTTCTCACCACATTGGACCTGACCAAAGGTTACTGGCAAATACCTTTATCTGATAGCGCCAAAGAAAAAACAGCCTTTTCGGTTCCGGAGGGGCTGTACCAGTATAAGATGTTACCCTTTGGGTTGCATGGGGCTCCAGCAACCTTTCAACGGGCGATGGATAAAATTTTGAGGCCCCATAGAAAATATGCAGCTGCCTATTTGGATGATGTGGTAATTCACAGTACAGACTGGGGGTCCCATTTGGTTAAAGTACAAGCAGTACTGGACTCAATCAGAGAGGCAGGGTTAACTGCTAACCCAAAGAAGTGCTGCCTCGCAATGGAGGAGGTCAAATACTTGGGCTTCACCATAGGCAGAGGTCTGATTAGGCCCCAATTGAATAAAGTTGATGCTATTCAAAACTGGCCTCGTCCACTGAATAAAAAACAGGTAAGGGCTTTTTTGGGAATTACTGGGTACTATAGACGGTTTATTCCTAATTTTGCGACCACAGCGGTGCCGTTGTCAGACCTTACCAAAGGGAAGCAGTCAAAGGTGGTGAAATGGAACCCTGATGCAGAAAAGGCGTTCCAAGCATTAAAAGTGGCTTTGTGTTCACAACCGGTGTTGATAACACCAGATTTTTCAAAAGAATTTGTGGTACAGACAGATGCCTCAGAGGTAGGGATAGGTGCTGTGCTGTCCCAAACCAGAGATGGGGACGAACACCCTATCATTTATTTGAGTAGGAAACTCAATGAGCATGAAAAAAGGTATGCCATTGTGGAAAAGGAGGCTTTGGCCATTAAGTGGGCACTAGATACCTTGAGATATTACCTCTTGGGTAGACAATTCAGACTAGTGACAGACCATGCCCCTTTAAAATGGATGTATGTAAATAGAGGCAAGAATGCTCGTGTAACTAGATGGTTTCTAGCGTTGCAGGACTTTAAGTTTACTGTCGAACATAGACCGGGAACACAATTGGCCAACGCAGATGCATTGTCTCGCATCTTCTGTTTGGGGGCTACAAGTGTTCCGGCCCCTAGGTCGAAACAGGGGAGGGGGATATGTGACAAGAACACTGGGATAGTGTTTGAGGGCAGGTATATTTGTCCCAGGTTCTTGTCTTACATGTTTTAGAAAATGTTAACTTCTAGGAAAAATGCTTTTTGTTTTGTCTGAACCTTTTCAGTTTGCTGTAAAAGCTGGGAAAAGGCTCAGAGAGAGATAAGGCGAGTTCTAGACATTGGGCCCAGTTCGGGTCTTTGGCCTCACAGAGGGCTAATCAGGGTTTCAGCTGTGTAAGAGTGATATAGTGCTTCTAACCTGATTAGTATGGGCAGACTGCCTGGGAAGGCTGCAGGATCTGTGTGTGAGAGACACGCTTTCTGATGCAAGTAAGCTATACAGTATGTACTGAAGAACTCTGTGTTTTGTTTAGTGACAGTTAGGAACATCTTATGTTTAGTTAGTGCCGGACAGGCAAGGTATTTTTATTTTGGGGTTTGTTTTATTTTCTGTTTCAATAAAACTGGCCGGGGT
>NW_026969889.1:0-22440 GCF_028390025.1 Pseudophryne corroboree
ATATCTGGCACTGCGGGACATGTGTATCTGGCACTGGGGGGGCATGTATACCTGGCACTGGGGGCATATCTGGCACTGGGGGGGCATGTATACCTGGCACTGGGAGCATATCTGGCACTGGGGGCATATCTGGAACTGGGGGGACATGTGTATCTGGCACTGGGGGCATATCAGGCAATGCGGGGACATGTGTATCTGGCACAAAACTTTATTACCTGCATTAAAGTTTAACCAGTCATAACAGGGGAACACAAAACATTAAAACCCCTCTGCCCCTTTCAAACACTCCCCCCACCACCCCCCAGAAAAAAAAATATTAAAGGTGTCCACAATCAGAGCCACATTCTTTATCAAACATTCCATGCATTAGTGACAGCACAGCAAACCTTAAGTGAATTAAAAGCAAGCAATGGAGGTATCTAACACAGAGTTCAGAGGCTGTACCAAAGTATAATGTTAGAATCACGTGAGTGGAGGGACTGGGATGTAGATGATATGGGAAGGAGAAGGTTAGTAGCTCCTTGATTATACATGTGTGTAAGGGGATCTACCTGGTGTAATTTGTATAAGGGCTTTACCTGGCATAACGTGTGTAAAGAGCTCTACCTGGAGTGACATGTATAAGGGACTCTACCTGGTGCAATGTGTACAAATGGCACTACTATGTGCTGTAATTGTAAATTGGTACCACGCCCATTCCCCATAAAGCCACACCCCTGAATTTTTGGCACATGTCTTTGGTGCGCACTGTTCCGATTTTAACTATGAGGGGCACCAATGCTGTTTCTTGCACACAGCGCTAAAACGTCTAGTTATGGCACTGATGCAAGTACCCAAATGCATCATACCTACACCTTGAGCACAGAGACTTCTGAGTGCACCACCTCCCGCAACTTACAGATGTAGCTACGCTCGTCAGCACTCTTCGTGCGGCTGGTGTGCCCACGCCTAGCCATTCCGAGCTGTGGCATTTGCCACTCCCATTCATGTGAATGGGGTTCATGTGTGTCTAATATGCACACGCACCTCAGATGTGTACGCGGAGTTGCCTACTAAGGCACAATCATTGAAAGATGTAGCCACAATGAACGTGGCTTAATCTGTACTTTCCAAAGATGTAAAGTCAGCTTTAGTAGGTATATCCACTTTGCTGGTTAAAGACTGAAGAAGGCTTAGAACTTTATACATGTTGTGGTTCTCACCCTGTCCCGAGGCACCCAGGGATTCCGCCCTTTCAGCAGGAGCCTCTGAGATTGTTGATTGAGCAGGCAAGACAGGACTCGGAGAAGCAGACATGTCTAAATCTTTTTGGGGGTTGAGAAAGCGCTGGAGGTCAGAGCAAGGTGAAGCCGCAGATGGACAGGGGACAACTCTTTGATCCTCTATGATTCCGATTACTCATGAAAATACTGCACTATTCACAGGGTGTGAGATCAGAATTGGAGGAACAGGAATACAGTCTGCAGAAAGGTGTACATAGAAGCACAGATCAAAATCCAAGAAATGCCCAATGGCAGAGTATATAGAAAGACGGTAGAGCATGGAGAAGTTAGGTACAGCCCTAGGAGAGTGAAAAGCTAGTTACGGTTGTCTTTGGGTGCCAGATCATGGAGAAGCAATGGCAGGTCCGGCTTGGTTTGCCTTTCCCCGCAACACCCCCTCCACTACGGAGACTTACCTACCGGCATTCCACGGAGGGTCGATGCGATTCTCCTCGGTCGGAGCTACCGCTCACTTAGCCTTGGAGTTGTCCGTGCACAGAACTTGGTAAAAGTGTCTCTGTATCGGTTTCTCCCTCCAACGTGTTTCAACCTGTGAAGGTCTTCTTCTGGGAGTAGTATAGTATGGTCAGCTATAATTGTGCAGCAGCTTGCCATTCAGGCAATAAAAACACTCAGTGCGCAGGTACACAATCATATTATAATGAGATAAGCATGTCAGATGGTGTTAGCCATCCCTCCGCAGAGAAGCATTAGGTGGCCATCAAAACAGCAGGTGCCCCCAGAAAGAGGTTGTTCACATGGCAGAAGATATCCGAAGAGACTGCAATTATCAAGGACGGACACTAGAAGCATTGGGTAATCACAAAATCAGACCCAGGCTATGCAGACATGTCCCAGTATAATATGGCAAGTAGATGTATTATTACATACAGTATATACTCTAAATTAAATCAGGTTCCCAGAGGTGAAGGGATCCCTAGTGCCCAAACTGAGTAGATAAGATGGGGAGCAGCGGTACTCAGAGTCTGTATAGGTGATTTTAAAGGTGACCACATGTCCGCACTAGACCCAGGACACTCAGGGAGCTGGCTGTATGACTCTGTAATAGGGCACCGATGGGTGAAGTTGCCCTGCCCTTGTATATACCACAGGTAATGAAGGGGGTAATTCAGATCTGATCGTAGATGTGCTAAATTTAGCATATCTTTGATCAGTTTCTCAGACATGTGTGGGGGGGGGGAGGGCGTCCAGCACAGGCTATTTTGCCCCGCATGTTTGGTCCTATCCCCCCGCAAGGGTGCAAAAGCATCCACAGCGGCGATGCTTTTGCACCCGCTGAGTAGTTCCCTGCCAGCACAGCTCCTGCGCGCTAGCAGGCTGCTTCTTGCCGCGTCCCGGGTCACAGCAGTTGCATGTGACATCACGCAGCTGCCATGGCCCGCCCCCGTAACAGTCCAGACACGCCTCTGTTGTCCGAACAGCGTCCCGCCAACAGCGTTCTAATGACAATGACACGTCCCCTCCAGCCCTGCAACCACCTCTGCCTGTCAATCAGGCAGAGGTGATCGCAGCCCAGAGATGCTTTTAGCATCTCACTGGGCTCCCGGGGCGCGCATGTGCAGTGCTCCCGCTGCGCGTGCACACTCCACGAAAAAAGTCAGACTGTGATCGCTGCCACTGCAGCGATCCAGTCTGAATTATCCCCGAAGTGCATTATCCTCGGCTGGAAGTCCAGGAAGGCAGTGCTCGTTCATCCAAGAAGATGGGAGTACTTGTGAGGACCGAGTCACAGTCCATGCACAGAGGGAGCTGATGGAGCAGTCAGGCGAGGTAATCTGAAGGTGCGGGGAGCTGCGTGAAGCATCGCTGGTCTGGGATGGAGGAGGAAAAGGTTCATCGGCGGTGTAGCAGCCAGAGACGTCCCAAGGGAGATCTGGTAACTGAGGCTGCAGCTTCACTCCAGTTACAGTATAGGCTCCAACCAGGAGGGACGCTGCTGGAGCTCCGACAAGTCAGCAGGTGCAGGTTGATGGAGCAGGCAGGTGTCTAGGAGGCACTACAGATGGTTTAAGTGCCTCTAAAGTGACAAGGCTCCAAGAGCTGGGGACATGCACACTGCTCCTCTTGCCAGTTAAGACATGCCCCCCATCACCCACTATTTTATCATAATATCATTTAGTAGTCCCAACACGTGATCCCTTGATCCTAGTGCTACTTCTTAGTGGATTTGTACCTTTAAGGAACTGGTGAACCCCTTTTGTTAGTAACTGGTCTCAAGCTTTTGGCTATTGGATATACCATTTTAAAAAGTGTCCTGTATTAGGATTTTTTGCATAGTTATAATCCCCAGTCACCGAGGAGGGGCCTACTGATGCAATTCTAAGGTGATCATGTCATTGTAGCCCCACCTCCTACACAAATACTGTATGCCTGAATCACTGCATTTTGCTGTGATGGGCTAAATGACACAGTTTGGTCAGGATATGGTCATTACGTCTACAGCACTTAGGCAGACAGTCATTAGGTTGACCACTATTGGCCGACGTGCATTAGCCCGACATGGTCAATAGGTCAACATGTGCTAGGTCGACATGGAAAAAGGTCGACATGAGTTTTTCACCTTTTTTAATTTTTTGAACTTTTTCATACTTTACGATCCACGTGGACTACAATTGGGAACGGTAACCTGTGCCGCACAGCCAAATATATCGAGAATGTATTTTATTAAATATGAAAACTATCATGTCAAAAGGTATTCTCATCTGGGAACTACTGTGTACACAGTGGCAGATGGTTTGTTTTATTACTCCTGTCAAGATTATTTTTTCTGCAAACTTTCTTTGATGATAAACATTATACATAATTATACAAAGTGTCACATAAACCTTGAGTGCTTGTTTGCAAATGAAAATGCTTGCTTGTAAAGTAGTACTAATTAAGATGTACAGAGATGTGAGATGATGTTTATCGGTAACCACTGACTTTCAGATTCTGCAGAGGTAACTTCTCTATGAAGTGTGAGCCACTGCTGTGAATACATTTTGCCAATATACTATGTTAATGAGTTTGGAAAAGAATGCCCTAGATTTATCCTGTGAGGAAAAAGTCTCTCTCCAGTGTAAATCATTTTCTAAATCCTTCGCCATTGTACAGAGACACATTATAATGTGCACATTATTTAGGCACATTGATAATGCAATCAAATGGAACAACTTAATTTCTTTCTTTTTTTTACTGCTAAACCCATTTGCTTAGTACTGTAGCTCTGTACATAACAATGTGTTGGGCCATCCTAGATATGGAACAGTTAACATTTCATGGTTGTCATATTTAAACAGAGATTGAAAGCTTTCTGAAAAGGCTCTGATCCCAAAGTGTCCTAGAGTGGAGATAGACTGCAATCCTTCTTGTGTATTTGCTAAAATTATATTAGTTGTGTTTGCGAATAAACAATGTAGAAATTATTCTATTATTATATTGTCTTCCTCATTCTAAAGTGTATATGATTCTGAATAAAAATATATAATTGGTATTATTACTACTATTATTATTATTATTATTATTATTATCATCATCATTGTTAATAATATTATTTTTAGAACCAGGCATACCAATCACATGTGTCTCTTAGGACACATGAAAGTACTGATGTACTGTATGTCACTAGAACCCAATCATATGATGTTGTGATTTTAGTGTATAAGGTATAGTGACATAGCTACAGGATCTAAAAATGCTAAATTTTTAGGAACCCATGAAATTTCCTTGCCAACTGAGCAAGTGTTGCCATTCTTCTTGCTTAGCTAACAATGGTGAATGTGTCAATGAAGGAAGATACAGTAATATTTGTTCTACTTGAGGTTCAATCCCTGATTTGAAGTACAGTCATATGTTTTTGACCCTGATCAAAAAAACTTTGAAAAACTACTGACTCTCTATTATTGCCACAGTTTTTATCTGAGCCTCATGTTTGGTTCATTAAATATTTCATTTTTAGAAATGTAACCCATGCCGAGGGTGAGGGGATATGTTTAAAATTGTTCCTTTTGTGTATAGTCACACTCTGCTATAGGACCTTATTCAGAGATGGACGCAGATCACTGCATACACAGCCAGATCTCCGTCCTTCTACTCACATGCTGGAGGCCACCCAGCACAGGGTAAGGCCACCCAACATGTGTGTTGCCACCTCCTGATATGTCCGCAATTAGATTGAGGATGCATCAGAATTAAGGTTGACCCCTGGCACCACAGCCTGGCTGCGCTGTCATACGGTTGGCCACCATTTTTTTAATTGGAGACGTCACGTCACATGCAGTTGCCCTGAAAACGGTCCCAGGGGATGCGACCGCGATGTGTGTGGTTGTGCAGCCGCAATGCAGCACATGCGCAGTTTACCTCCATTGGCAAACTGCACTGTGGGCTGCATTAGCGGGCAGGTATGAATGAGCCCCATAGTGCAGAATTGGTATTTCTTTGTTTCACCCAGGTCAGTGCTCTGATTAGAGGGAGCTAGATGTGTCCTGGGCAACAATGTTTTTAATTAATAAGATTCTCCTCCATCCTTTGGCTGTGATATTAGGTTTAGCTTCAGAAAAATGAAATAAGCCTTTGTGCAGCTCTTAAGGCCCATACTCACAGAGAGATTTCTGCAAGAGATGTGTTCTGAGCAATTTATCACGGGAGATGTCCCTTGAACATCCCGGTGTCTAGATCTCCCATACACACGTGAGATCTGTGTTGAGCAATCTGTGCTGAGCAATCTGTGCTGAGCAATCTGTGCTAAACAAAAAAAAAAACTATTTAAATAGTGGGTTGGTATTATAGTGAGGGGGGTGGGGAGAGTGTGTCTTTTTCTAAACAAAAAAAAGACCTTTTTAAATAGTGGGTTGGTATTATAGGGGAGGGGCAGGGGCGGAACTGTGGGAGGCAGTGGAGTCGGCTGCCGCCGGGCTCCTGGCCACAAGGGGGCGCATCTCCTCCACTGTCTCCCGCAGCCTGAGGACTGCGCTGCTATTGCAGATGGAGGAGCTGTGTCAATGACACGGAAGCTGCCTCCTGTAGAGAGAGATGGCACTGGCTGCAGCTAGGGGGAGATCCAGAGCACAGCTCCTCCCGGGCCCTTAGTAAGCCACCCGAGGGAAGCTCAGAACTCTCTGCTCCTCCATGCTCTGGATGATAGCCAAAGGTAGGCACTGTGTGGGGGGTGGGGGAGAGGTGTATTTGGGGGGAAGTACTGTGTTTTGTGTGTGCTTGTTTTTAAGTGAGGTGTGTGTGTTTTTAAGGAAAGTTGTACATTCAAGTAAAAGAGGCATGTGTGTGTGTGATGTGTGTGAGTGGCATGTGTGTGAGAGGCATGTATGTGTATGTAAGTGGGAGGCATGTGTATGTAAGTGAGAGGCATGTGTGTGTGTGTGTGTGTGTGAGAGAGGCATGTGTATGTAAGTGGGAGGCATGTGTATGTAAGTGAGAGGCATGTGTGTGTGTGTGAGAGGCATGTGTATGTAAGGGGCCCTACACACTCGGCGATGCGCCGCCGAGGTGGCCGACGAGCGACCCAGCGGCGGGGGGGCAGTGACGGGGGGAGTGAAGTTTCTTCACTCCCCCCGTCACCCGGCTCCGTAGACTTGTAGGCAAATATGGACGATCTCGTCCATATTGGCCGGCATGCACAGCCGACATGGCCCCAGCGATGAACGAGCGCGGGGTCGCGCATCGTTCATCGCTGGGGACTCCACACTGCACGATATGAACGATATCTCGTTCATTAATGAACAAGATCGTTCATATCGTGCAGTGAAATCGCTATGTGTGTAGGGCCTATAAGTGAGAGGCATGTGTATGTAAGTGAGAGGCATGTGTATGTGAGAGGCATGTGTATGTGAGAGGCATGTGTATGTGAGAGGTGTGTGTAAGTGAGAGGCACGTGTGTGAGAGGTGTGTGTGAGAGGTGTATGTAAGTGAGAGGCGTGTGTGTTTAAGTGAGACGTGTGTTTAAGTGAATGAGGCGTTTGTCTTTTTTTTAATATATATCTAGTGTTCACGCTAGGTGTCTGCCCCTTTTTTAGACAGCTGAATCCCGCCCTGCCCATTTTTGTGCGCCCTGCCGCCCCGCCGTTTGCTGCCTGCCGGACCCCGCCACGTCGCCGGATCCAGCCGTGCGCCGCCGGACCCGGTACGTACATGAGAGTCCCCCTGGGCTAAATTAACCTTGTAAGTATTTTGCAGCTGTAAACATTAATCTCAGTGCTTTCTACCTGGTGCAGTGTGCCTCAGTGCTCTCTACCTGGTGCAGTGTGCCTCAGTGCTCTACCTGGTGCAGTGTGCCTCAGTGCTCCCTACCTGGTGCAGTGTGCCATTAGTGCTCCCTACCTGGTGCAGTGTGCCATTAGTGCTCCCTACCTGGTGCAGTGTGCCTGAGTGCTCCCTACCTGGTGCAGTGTGCCTGAGTGCTCCCTACCTGGTGCAGTGTGCCTGAGTGCTCTCTACCTGGTGCAGTGTGCCTCAGTGCTCTCTACCTGGTGCAGTGTGCCTCAGTGCTCTCTACCTGGTGCAGTGTGCCTCAGTGCTCTCTACCTGGTGCAGTGTGCCTCAGTGCTCTCTACCTGGTGCAGTGTGCCTCAGTGCTCTCTACCTGGTGCAGTGTGCCTCAGTGCTCTCTACCTGGTGCAGTGTGCCTCAGTGCTCTCTACCTGGTGCAGTGTGCCTCAGTGCTCTCTACCTGGTGCAATGTGCCTCAGTGCTCCCTACCTGACGCAATGTGTATAATGTGCTTTATCTGGCGCAATGTGTATAATGTGCTCTATCTGGCGCAATGTGTATAATGTGCTCTATCTGGCGCAATATGTATAACGTGCTCTAGCCTCTACCTGGCGCAGTGTGTATAGGAGGTTCTAACTGGTGCAATGTGTATTAGGGGCACTACCGTGTGGTGTAATGTGAATTGACACTATTATGTGGCCACGCCCCTTCCCCACGAAACAACGCCCCTAGATTTTTGCTGCGCACCTTCGGTGCGCACTGTCCATGTTTTGCCCATAGGAATGGGAGCACCAAGCATTATAGTATGTACCTAAGTTTGCCCATTTAACTTAAAAATTTACCCTCACGAATGAAAAATGTGCCCTCCCCGTGATCAGCACCCTGCCCTAAAAAAAAAATACTACAGTGAACACTAATTATATTGGCACACCGCTGCGCCAAAGCATCTCCATGGAGACCTGGTGGGTGAGGGAGCACTGTAGGTGTACTATAATGGTATGCTGGTGTCTGTTTTATTGTAATGACTGACTTGGAATGCGTCCACTTTCTATGTGTATCTATATTACTATTGGGAAAGGTACCTGAGCACCCTTCTACTGTTCACCATGGGTGCGGGATAGCTACATATGGTATGTGTGTGTATGTGTAGGGGGGCACCAAAATGTATCATGCCTCCGGGCGACTGGGACGAACTTACGCCACTGGGGAGGGGAGGGTGTGTCTTTTTCTGTTGTGTCCGCATCTCTCCTCCTACAAAAAGTGGATCTCTATATTATAACTATAAAGGTTATTTTAGCATAGTCTTGATGGCTATAGTTAATGCCAACTATGAGTTCATATTTGTGGATGTGGGGAAAAATGGAAGAGCATCCGATGGCGGATCAATCAAAGATACTGTGTTTTATGAGAGGCTGCTTTG
Source organism: Pseudophryne corroboree (assembly GCF_028390025.1). NCBI lineage: Eukaryota > Metazoa > Chordata > Amphibia > Anura > Myobatrachidae > Pseudophryne > Pseudophryne corroboree. Next base: position 8,905 of record NW_026969889.1, read on the forward strand.
CAACCAATTAGACCTACCGAAAGCTGAGGACTGCATGCATGGCTTGAATTATGTGTTTGTGGCAGATGAAGCCTTTGCTCTGCACGAGCACATCATGAAACCCTACCCACAAAGGAACTTATCCAAGGAGAAACGCATTTTTAATTATCGGCTCTCAAGGGCCCGCCGCATAGTTGAAAACGCATTTGGGATCTTGAGTAGTAGGTTCAGAATTTTCCACTCTGCTATTGGCCTAAGGGTGGATAAAATAGACTGGGTTGTGTTGGCCTGCTGTGTTCTACACAATTATCTAAGGCGTAAGACTGGCCCAAAATGCCCCCCATCTACTACTCCGGCTAACAACCCTGATGTGGACTCTGCCAGGCTGCCTGCTCAGGCCGACAACTCTGATGTGGACTTTGCCAGGTTGCCTGCTCAGGCCGACAACTCTGATGTGGACTCTGCCAGGTTGCCTGCTCAGGCCGACAACTCTGATGTGGACTCTGCTAGGTTGCCTGGACTTGAAAGGCCACAGTCCACACCTAATCCCACTTTAAAGGCTAGAAAGGTCAGGGACGACTACCTGACCTTTTTTAATGGAGTAGGTGCAGTGGATTGGCAAGACTCCTACATTTAACTGCTTTTATGTTTGATAGACATTACATATGCTTGATTGGTTTTATATTTTATTGTATTTTTTTTATTTATTTCCAAAATAAAAATGTATCTTGTTTTAAACTTCTGTTGTCAGAGTATGTACCTGTGTGTGTTTTGCATGTATATTAAAAAACAACGTAGCCATGAGGAACTCTGGGGTCAGGTATACCCAGGACACTTCACGACTGCGTCGTTTTTTGTGGGGGATAAGTGAGGACTAATGGGATCCAACAGTGTGAACCAAGTCAGGCATACCTGTGTGTGCCATCACCCCTGTGTTCCGTCCCAGTCACTGTATCACCTCTGTGTCTGAGGGGGCGCAAATTTACAGTTTGCAGGAGGGCGCCGGACACCATAGCACTGGCCCTGGGAATCAGTATGATATCCCGGCAGCAGGCATCCCGACAGTCATAATCCCAACGTCGGGATGGCGGCCACCGGAATGCCGGCAGCGGCTCGAGCGCAAAGAAGCCCCTTGTGGCTCGCTTTGCTTGCCAAATTTTTAGTCTCCCTCTATGGGTGTCATGGACACCCACAGGGGGAGAATATGTCAGGATTGTGGCTATTGGGAACCCGACGCAGAGATCTTAACCGCATCCCTCTGTAATAAATGTCCCCTTTAACAGTACCTTGAAGGTAGGATTGTCCTCACTTATCTCCCCTTAAAAAAAAATTTTTTTAAGGGGGGATAAGTGAGGACAAATTTGGTACAACAGCATTCCTATCATAACTCCCCCAAAAATTAAAAATATAATGATAAACCATAAAAAATACACAACACTTCTTTTTTGTTTTGAAAATAATTTACTTATAAAAATATATTAATTTTTAACACTTATGCAACTGGATTCATCGATAAGAATGACCAATATCCCAACGTTCAAAAGTCCAGGACAAAAAACCGACACTATGGTAACTATGAACAACATAAAAGAGTCGAGGAAACATGGAACAATTTGTCCAACGGAAACTAAAAAACTAATAAAAAAAATTATAATTTAATAATTGAAAAAAGTAGCCTCGTCCTCTGGGGGGAGCTGTGTACTCAGCATTGCTGAGTACAATCCAGTGGACAAAGTGCTGGTGGGAGGAGTGGGCAGAGTGGGTGTAGGTGGGGGTCCCGGCGAAAAAAAAGGGCGCTGTGGCGGAGGATTACCCGGCGGATAATAGTATGGTTGGGGATAAGGATACTGGGACTGTGGGGCATTTCGTGCGCGCCGCACAGGATTTGACATTAGATCCAGGTCATCGGATAGGTCATTATCCTCGGCCCTTCTCAATACATCAAATACTATGCGCCTGAAAGTTCTAAAAACAGTTTCGGGCATTACACGTATCTGAGATTCTATCGTGTTTGAAAATTGACGATAGAAGTCTGGTGGCCTATTAAGCATTTCCTCTGCCCGTTGGATAAATTGAACCGTGCTGGAGGATGCAGAATCGGAACTCAATGATGAATTCTTTTGTCTCCGCCTTGGTGGTGCTGTCGACCGAGATGGTGCTGACTCCTCACCACTGAGCTCCAGTTCTGTTGCCTCTGTTGCGGAAGTGTTCATTACCTCCGGGGTAGATTCCTGTAAAAAAAAAAGAAAATAAAACATTAGGGCGTTGATTAAACAATGATAAAGTTGAACATTTTAAAGTGTTTTAACTTACCGGATTAAGGGTCCCCTCTTCCTCTGGCGTCTTAGGAGACTCTTTATCCAGGCTACCCTGTCCATGTAATTTCGCCTCTCTCTCCAAAAGGAACTTCATCTGTTCATAATACCATAGCGTCGGCTGGTAAACATCATCAGTTCCGGCTCCTGAACGTTGAGACTCGATCACGCGTGTGTGTTCCTTCTTGAACACCGTCCGCAAGTTTGCTATCTTCTTCTTCGCCCAAAGTAGATCAGCATCACTGTTATGGGCTTTGCTGTACTCCACCAATTGTCTGTAGGCCTGATCCTTCTTCTGTCTGTTTGAAAAATCCTTGCTACGGACCTTCCACAGACATTCGCTGGCCCGATACACATCAATGAATCCAGTTGTGAACTCCCGGTCCATGTAAGAAGCCATTGCTGTGAGAAAAATAAAACAACACTATTTAAATAACAAGCAAGGAAAAACTTTAATAAAATATGTTGACCCTCGCATTAAAAAAACCATGCCGCTTATACACGTGTTGCACCAGGAAATGGTGCTTATACACACGCTGCGCCAGGTAAAGCCGCTTATACACACATTGCAACCAGGTAAAGCCACTTAAGCACCACAAACATATAGTAACACCCCCTATCCCCCCCCCCCGCCTGCTAATACAGCTTCAAAGCACATTAAGCAGCCTGTCTAATCATACGGATACATCCATCTTCTCCTAGACCGCTATCACCAGCCGCATCACACTCCCCCATATATGTATCGCTCGATACACAGGACAGCCTCATAAAAACATAATTAATAACAACCCCCCCCCCCCCCCCACCCGGCTGTTAATACAGCCCACACTCCAGTGGCGTGTGGCGAGGTCAGTGGCTGGTGAGGCACTACAGCCATAATGTTCGCCGAATCCTGCCGATGACCCCCTACTGCCGCCGAGCCAATGCCCGCTACTGCCCCTGTGCCGATGCCCGCTGCCACCGCCAATGGCTTACAAACTCGCCCACCATCAACTTACCCAGCCCTCCACCCAGGGCCGGTGCTAGGGTGTTCGGCGCCCCCCCTGCAAACTATAAATTTGCGCCCTCCCATATTCCTTTGGCGCGCACCGGGAAAAGGGGTGTGGTCTCACAAGTAAGGGGCATAGCCACACAATAGTACCCCCATTCAAAATTACGCCACAATGTAGCACAATCTTATTCATCATATACGTAATGCCCCACAAGTAGTAGTAGCATCCTTATACATAGTGCACCCCCAGTAGTAGTAGCGTCCTTATACGTAAGGCCCCCCAAGTAGTAGTATTATTGTTATATCTAATGCCCCCCAAGTAATAGTAGCATCCTATACATAATGCTCCCCCCAAGTAGTAGTATCTTCCTTATACGTAATGACCCCCCTAGTAGTAGCATTGTTACACGTAATGGCCCCCCCATTAGTAGCGTTGTTACACGTAATGGCCCCCCCATTAGTGGACATTACTTAGTGGACATTCCCCATTAATGGAGAAGGGTCTGAATGGGTTAAAAAATAAAAAAAATGCGTGAGGTCCCCCCTCCTAAGTATAACCAGCCTCGGGCTCTTTGAGCCGGGCCTGGTTGTTTAAATACTGGGGGAAAAATTGGACAGGGGTTCCCCGTATTTAGACAACCAGCACCGGGCTCTTAGTCCGGTCCTGGTTCCAAAAATACGGGGGACAAAAGATGTAGGGGTCCCCCGTATTTTTAAAACCAGCACCGGGCTCCACTAGCCAGGGACATAATGCCACAGCCGGGGGACACATTTATGTAGGTCCCTGCGGCCGTGGCATTACCCCCCCAACTAGTCACACCTGGCCGGGGTTCCCTGGAGGAGTGGGGACCCCTTAAATCAAGGGGTCCCCCCCTTCAGGCACCCAAGGGCCAGGGGTGAAGCCCGAGGCTGTCCCCAGCACCCCTGGGCGGTGGGTGCCGGGCTGATAGCCATGAGTATGTAAAAAAAAAGAATATTGTTTTTTGTTGTGGAACTACAAGGCCCAGCAAGCCTCCCCCGCTTGCTGGTACTTGGAGAACCTCAAGTACCAGCATGCGGGGAAATAACGGGCCCGCTGGTACCTGTAGTTCTACAACAAAAAAAATACCCAAATAAAAACACAACACACACACCGTGAAAGTAAAAATTTATTAAATACACACTTACACACTCACACATACTTACCTACATCCCACGCCGGTCACGTCCACTTGTCCAGTAGAATCCAATAGGGGTACCTGTAACAATGAGAGACAGATTACTTACCTACATCCCACGCCGGTCACGTCCACTTGTCCAGTAGAATCCAATAGGGGCACCTGTAAAAATTAAAATTACACTGACAAACGAAGTAATCCACAGGAGGAGAGAGATAGAGAGAGAGAAATAGAGAGAAATTAATGAATATTATGCAATCACTGATGTGGGAGGACGTTAGCACAGACAGGGGGGAGTGCTGCTACTGGCTGGGAGGACGGAGCCGGGGGAGGAACGAGGGGGAAGGGGAAATTCCTACCCAGCCACCGCACACATGCGCCGCGCCGGAAGAGGCAGTTATTATTAATGTACTGCCGGGGTGGGGGGGGGGGGGGCTGGGTGTGACACTGTTATTATTAATATACTACCAGCGGGGGAGGGGGGAGGGGCGGGGGCACCGTTATTGATGTTAACTGGGCTGTATGTATTTACAGCCGGGGGGTGGGGTGACACCATTATTATTAATGTACTACTAGCCGGTGGGGGGGGGGGGGGGAGAGACCATTATTATTGATGTTAACTGGGCACTTGTGTGGGTTGTATTAACAGCCGTGTGGGGGGGGTTCACTACGATCTGCCGGCGACCAGCATACCGGCGCCGGGAGCCCGACAGCCGGCATACCGACACTTATTCGACCCCCCTGGAGGGAGAATAAAATAGTGTGGTGCGCCACCGTGCCCGTAGCGTGGTGAGCGCAGCGAGCCCGCAAGGGGCTCATTTGCGCTCGCCACACTGTCGGTAAGCCGGCGGCCGGCCTCCCGGCGCCGGTATGCTGGTCGCCGGCAGATCGTAGTGAACCCCCCCCACACGGCTGTTAATACAACCCACACAAGTGCCCAGTTAACATCAATAATAATGGTCTCCCCCCCCCCCCCCACCGGCTAGTAGTACATTAATAATAATGGTGTCACCCCACCCCCCGGCTGTAAATACATACAGCCCAGTTAACATCAATAACGGTGCCCCGCCCCTCCCCCCCTCCCCCGCTGGTAGTATATTAATAATAACAGTGTCACACCCAGCCCCCCCCCCCCCCCCCCCACCCCCCCCCACCACGGCAGTACATTAATAATAACAGTGTCACACACCCCCCCCCCCCCCCCCGGCAGTATATTAATAATAACAGTGTCACACACACACACTCCCCCCTATAAATACATGCATGAAAATGGTGTGTGTGTGTGTGTGTGTGTCCCCTCACGGCTGTTAATACAGCCCGGTCGATAACAAGGGGCTCAGCGCACCGCACGCAAACACCCCCCCCCCCCCCCCCCCGGCACCCATCAATGCCGTTTATGCTGCCCACAGCGCACCCGTTGGCACTTACCGTTTTGCTGCTGCTGCTGCTGACGTGCGTTGCGCTGGCTGGCTGTAGCTGGTGTGACTCTAGTCTGTGGTGGTGAAGCAGGAGACGGAGACGGAGACGGAGGCGGGACCAGCAGAGGAAGAAGACGAAGGCGGGACCAGGAGAGGCAGGAGGCGGAGGTTGGACCCGGCAGAGGACGGAGTGGCAGAGGAGAGTGACGTACATCGCTGTAGCACGTCGCTCATTCTGTACACACGAGCGATGTGCTAAGCGACTGTACTAGATTTTGCCTGCATGCAGGCCAATCTACAATCAGCGATAGCGATGCGCGGGGCTGCGCATCGCTATCGCTTTATGGCATACACACTGAGATATGTATGCTTAATTTCTAAGCAATCTAGTCAGATTGCTTAGATTTTAAGCACAGATCTCTCCGTGTGTACCCCCCTTTAGACTCAGAGGGGGGGAGGGGGGGGATTCAATTGTTTAAAAAGTCGATTGGGCGTCTGTTTTTTCCTATCTATTAGATAGGAAAAAATAGACATCCAACTGACTTTTCAAACAATTGAATATCCCCCAGAGTGTGCTTCGAAGAGTTCTGCTGTTTAACATAACCAATCACTGAAAGGTCACATCTGGCAGCAGATCTTGTATCCAGATTACAAGTCCAGGGAATTCCAGGAGAGAAACACAGTAGAGAGTATTGTTTTTACTATTCTCCAGTATATTAACCTGACTGCTCAAGCTGATACTTACTGCTACTACTCTGAATGTAAACTCAACAGTTTGCCTTTTGAATATCAGCACATATTCTTTGAGATTCTTTTCTATCCATATGACTCAGATCAAAGAAGAACAAAGACTATCAGCTAATCCTTTACTGAGACTTGTATCTTCACCTGAGTGATATAAAAGTAATGAATGATAGAGTAGAACATGCAGAGTTTCTGTAAGTAAACATTTCCTTCACATCACAGTGAATTTATTTGAACAAAAATACAGACATAGAAAGTAAATAAACATTGATATTTCACAAGCCCTAACACTTTACATGCAATGAATGTAATGCTAAGCACAGAATGAGCTACAGATAATTCAAATTAGTTTCCCCTAGAGGCACAAAACAATAAGCAGACTCCGTCAAGGACAGTAGGTAAAGGCAAACATCTTTAACAGTATTCCATTAGTTTACTTATGTCTGCACTCCAATTTGTCTAATATAAATGCATCACAGAATCTTGCCACTGTGGTCTGACTGGTGTCTCTTAAACATAACCTTTACATATGGTGGAGTATAATGATAAAGGAACATAAATCCAATTTGTAAGACTCAGTGCTACATTATCTTTACTCTGCTTCTGAATGCTGCATGGACCATGTGTCATCCTTATGGGCATAAACCAGATGGGGAGAATTAATATCTTGATACAACAAGCATTCAGGTTGTGTACTAATATCCTGATACAACAAGCACTCAGGTTGTGTATATTTATTGATGCAGGTGAATTATTTTGTTGGAAGGCTAGTCATAATTCCTCATTTTTGTGAAGTCTTTATTGCTGACATTTGTTTACTGAGTACTTACTTGAACACCAAAGGCAGCAGAGATTTGCCCACGGCTACTACACTCCTAATGCTCCTCCTGTGTTCACCTCCAGGCTGCAGTTCCACATACTGTACTGTACTGTACTGTACCTTATCATGGACTAAGATTTTATTATTATTATTATTATTATTATTATTATTAAGAGAGGAAAATATTAATTCATTATCAATTTACACAAATATCTTATGTTATATTTTTTCTAGAAAAGATTGTGCTTGAATGTAATCTAGATAATTGCTGGATAAAATATTAAAGTAAAGTATATTATAATTCATTAGGTGAAATGTTACTGATTAAAACACATTGATAACATTAGCTCTTACAATCTATTTTACATCATTTTAGAAAATGTCATTCATACATTATGGCAGTGGTTCTCATATTGTGTGCCGTGGTACCCCGGGGTGCCTCGGGACACTTGCAGGGGTGCCACGGCTTGGTGATAAAGAACCAATTCAAATTATTTATGGTCAATGTAATAAACAAAACCAGTGCAGGTGGCTGCCAATCTAAAAATATGTGGACAAACAGAAGTGAATCCTGTCCCTCACCACATAATGAAACCTAAATATGACATATAAACACAATTTACTTAATTTAATATTTTTTTTTTTACATTTCCCAGTAAGAAAGTTTTGCCGTGGGATGCAATGAAAAAATTCTGATACTCTAGGGTGCCGTGATTCAAAAATGTTTGGGAACCACTGCATTATGGTAATCAATTTACCTGATTTTGGGTCTGATTCTGAGTAACACTGATTTCTGGGAATGATTCAGATTTGTAAGTAAAGCAGAAAAAGCAAGTAACTTTGTGTCTGGAAAAGACCATGGGGGAAATTTACTAAGCTCCCGATTTTGACCGATTTTGCGTTTTTTCTTCAAAGTGTCATCTCGGGAATTTACTAAGCACAAATCTCGGCAGTGATGAGGGCATTCGTATTTTTTTGGAAGTCCAAGAAAATTTTTACGAATGAATAAACCATCGGTCAAATACCCCTGTTATTTTATAGAACTCGGTCATTTACTAAAATTTGTATTTCACAAACACTGCCGGCAATAGCCAAACACTGCCGTCAATAAATACAAATCGTAAAAAAAAGCAGTTTTAAAATAGACCTGCTTTTTTTTACCGTGTTCTGATAGGCATGCACGGATCCGTGAGATCCGTGCATGTTTATCAGTGGGAAGGGGTGGGAAGTGTTAATTTTGTTAAAAAAAAATGTGTGGGGTCCCCCCTCCTAAGCAAAACCAGCCTCGGGCTCTTTGAGCCGGTCCTGGTTCACAAAATATGTGGAAAAAAATGACCGGGGTTCTCCCATATTTCATAAACCAGCACCGGGCTCTGCGCCTGGCCCTGGTTCCAAAAATACGGGGGACAAAAAGCATAGGGGTCCCCCATATTTTTGAAACCAGCACCGGGCTCCACTAGCCAGGTACATAATGCCACAGCCGGGGGACACATTTATATTGGTCCCTGCGGCCCTGGCATTACATACCCAACTAGTCACCCCTGGCTGGGGTACCCTGGAGGAGTGGGAAACCCTTAAATCAAGGGGTCCCCCCTCCAGCCACCCGAGGGCCAGGGGTGAAGCCCGAAGCTGTCCCCCCCATCCAAGGGCAGCGGATGGGGGGCTGATAGCCTTTTGAAAAAATGAGAATATTGTTTTTAGTAGCAGTACTACAAGTCCCAGCAAACCTCCCCCGCAAGCTGGTACTTGGAGAACCACAAGTACCAGCATGCGGTGGAAAACCGGGCCCGCTGGTACCTGTAGTACTACTACTAAAAAAATACCCCCCAAAAAAACAGGACACACACACCGTGAAAGTATAAGTTTATTACATACATGCACACCACCATACATACATACTTACCTATGTACCCACGAAGCACGGTCCTCTTGTCCCAGTAGAATCCTTGGGGTACCTGTTAAAAAATTATACTCACATAATCCAGGGTCTCTTGTTTTCTTTGTATAATCCACGTACTTGGCAAAAAAATAAAACGGAAACCCGACCACGCACTGAAAGGGGTCCCATGTTTACACATGGGACCCCTTTACCCGACTGCCAGGACCCTCCCTGACTCCTGTCAAAGAGGGTCCCTTCAGCCAATCAGGGAGCGCCACGTCGTGGCACTCTCCTGATTGGCTGTGTGCTCCTGTAGTGTCTTTCAGGCTCCACACGGCAGAGATACAATGTAGCGCCTATGCGCTCCATTGTATCCAATGGTGGGATCTTTGCGGTCAGCGGTGAGGTTACTTTCGGTCAACCGCTGACCGCAAAGTTCCCACCATTGGATACAATGGAGCGCATAGGCGCTACATTGTATCTCTGCCGTGTGGAGGCTGAAAGACACTACAGGAGCACACAGCCAATCAGGAGAGTGCCACGACGTGGCGCTCCCTGATTGGCTGAAGGGACCCTCTTTGACAGGAGTAAGGGGGGGTCCTGGCAGTTGGGGAAAGGGGTCCCATGTGTAAACATGGGACCCCTTTCAGTGCGTGGTCGGGTTTCCGTTTTATTTTTTTGCCAAGTACGTGGATTATACAAAGAAAACAAGAGACCCTGGATTATGTGAGTGTAATTTTTTAACAGGTACCCCAAGGATTCTACTGGGACAAGAGGACCGTGTTTCGTGGGTACATAGGTAAGTATGTATGTATGGTGGTGTGCATGTATGTAATAAACTTATACTTTCACGGTGTGTGTGTCCTGTTTTTTGGGGGGTATTTTTTTAGTAGTAGTACTACAGGTACCAGCAGGCTCGGTTTTCCACCGCATGCTGGTACTTGTGGTTCTCCAAGTACCAGCTTGCGGGGGAGGTTTGCTGGGACTTATAGTACTGCTACTAAAAACAATATTCTCATTTTTTCAAAAGGCTATCAGCCCCCCATCCGCCGCCCTTGGATGGGGGGGACAGCCTCGGGCTTCACCCCTGGCCCTTGGGTAGCTGGAGGAGGGGGACCTCTTGATTTAAGGGGTCCCCACTCCTCCAGGGTACCCCGGCCAGGGGTGACTAGTTGGGTATGTAATGCCAGGGCCACAGGGACCAATATAAAAGTGTCCCCCGGCTGTGGCATTATGTACCTGACTAGTGGAGCCCGGTGCTGGTTTCAAAAATACGGGGGACCCCTACGCTTTTTGTCCCCCGTATTTTTGGAACCAGGACCAGGCGCAGAGCCCGGTGCTGGTTTATGAAATATGGGGGAACCCCGGTCATTTTTCCCCCATATTTTGTGAACCAGGACCGGCTCAAAGAGCCCGAGGCTGGTTTTGTTTAGGGGGGGGGACCCCACGCATTTTTTTGGGGGGATTTTTAACAATGTTCTTTTTTTTTCCGAAAGGTGCACATTGAAGCCCAGCACGGATCTCACAGATCCGGCCGAGATTCATTGTGTTAATGTCGGCAGTGTTTTACAATTCACTCCCGTAAAACACTGCCAAAAAATACGAATGACATCGACATCGGAAAACTCGAAAATGCAGAATACGACAGCTTAGTAAATTAGTCGTAATAAATTCAAAAAGTTGCAATTTTACACTTTTCGATGTCATTCGTGTTTGAACTTTAACCTCATTCGGAAAAATACGAATTTTAGTAAATTTACCCCCATGTTGCCATGCAAGGGGAGCAAATACATGTATATTTTTTTCTGTGGAGGGTAAATACTGGCTGCTTTTGCATGTAGCCCACAAATGTTAGACAGCTTTATTTTTACACTGTAATTTAGATTTTAGTTTGAACACTGCACTGCAGCATGGTTTTGCCCAGTTGTTTACTTTTTTCCTTTGCTTGCAAATCAGAATCAGGTCCTCTGTTCACAGATGGAAATTATGATTTTGTGCATACAGTGCATGTGCAGATGTTAAATGACATATCTTTGCCGATGTCCATCCTATTTGACAATTTGATCTCATGTAACCACTCTAACTTATGGGAGTGCCATGAGCATGTATGAAAAGCTCCATTCAATTCTGAATTGTGTGTTGGGGGTAGAGAAGCCTCTTTCAGACGTATCTCTTACACCTAGCATGTGGCTGATTCTAGTGCAGATGCTAATGTGTAAAATCAATGTGCGCCACGCGTTTCCTCTTTGCACGAACCTCTACATTACAGTAGTTGATCGGATACTCACATTATCATAGGGTAGTAATACAGGCTACTGCAGCAAGTACAGCCACTTTGCCTATCATCAGCCTCTTTATGTATTTTCACGTGTGTTTCATGAATCTTTGTTTTCCTTTTTATATAATTTTATCGTTTGTTATTTTCACATAAATGGCCACTGGATGTTCTGTTAGATATACTTTCTAAACTTCAGTAAGTTACATATTTTTGATCTACGTATTTTTATGTAACAAGCCTTGTATAAATGCACCTGAGTTCTGCCCTTAAGAGATGTATGAGTTAAAGGAACAACCTTTGTAGCCTGACAGTAGCGTAGCGGCAGGTCTGGAGCACTGAAATACTCACATAGGTGACTGTGAAATCTTTGGGAAGAGCCCTTTTGAACTCTTGCTATTTAATTAACTTGTGACTGATACTGGGTAAGGGATACAGATGTGCACTAATATACTCCTGCCACAGTGGTGCCAAATAGCCCATCTCAGCGCACCTGGTCACTCGCGGCATGGCCTGCACTGAGCCTCTTTTTTGCTTGAATGTGCATCTTAGTTGCACAAAGTAGACACTCAGATGGGACAAAATTGATTAACAAGACTGAAATGATTAATTTGAGATGCAACATATGTACATCTGTATGTGACTGTGTCTGAATCTGTATTATGAAGTGCGAATACAGTATGCTGCAGTTTGTTTAATGTGACGTTCCATTTTGCTTCATCTGCGAATTTGTATGTCATACTTTGTCATATTTAAACTAAGTCAGCCTGGTATCTCTGGCACAGATTGAGTGGTGTTTCACTTTGTTGTGCGAATAAGCAAATTTAAAGAAAAAGTCGCTATGTTACACCACTCGGCGCAGCTCTCTTGCGCCCGGCATCTCATACCGCATGATATATTGAGGCTAGGTGTGTGAGGACACATCTGTAGTTGCATCAGCTGAATGAAAAGGGTGAGCTTACTTGAGTTCTGACATGGAGGACCTAGTAATAGATGCATTGGTATACCAGAGAAAGTGCCAAAGTTCCATGTAAGAGGCTCACTCACTCACTCACTCACTCACTCACTCACTCACTCACTCACTCACTCACAGGAACAGCGATAACTTGGGAGATGCAGCCAAGCCAGGTGCTGTTAACCTGACATCAAGGAGATGTGCTAAGAGAGTGGATGTCTTCTCTAAAAAATATCCCAGCAGGTATGAGTGTGTGTAAACTGTCCACCCATTAAAACCAAAGAATTCAACCAAGTGACAGGACACAGGAGCTGCGGCAAAGAAACAGGTTGGGGCTGAAATGCTGACGTTCCGGATGCCAGCGATCAGAATACCAGCTGCTGCATCTCGATGGTTAGAATCCCGACAGGGGTTGGGAAAGTATACTAACCCTCCCTCCTATCCCTAACCCTCCATTACCCAAGCCTAAACCTAACACTCCCCCCTGCAGCGTAACCCTCCCCAGTGATGCCTTAACCTAACCCTCCGCCTGCAGCCTAACCCTCCCCAGTGATGCCTTAACCTAACCTTCCTGCAGTCTAAACCTAACCCTCCCTTCCCCACAGCCTAACACTAACCCTTCCTGTGGGGGCCCTATACCTAAGTCCCCCTCTCCACAGCATAAACCTAATCCCCCTGTCCGCAGCCTAACCCTTACCCTCCCCCCGCAGATTAAACCTAACCTCCCCCCACGTCTTAACTCTCCAGCGGCCTGACAGTCACTCATTCGGGATCCCGGCTATCGGGGTGCCAGCACCGGGATTGTGATCTCATTCGGGATGCCAGTGCAGGCATTTCGAGCAGTGTTGGGTTTTCGGTATCGGTATTTAAACTGCCAGGATCCTGACCGGATTCCAAAGAAACACCCTGGACTTAGATGAGTGAAGTATAAGTGAAGTGATGATGGAAGTACACGTACAGGAACTTTGAAATTGTACTTCAATATCTCCACAGGTAGGTAGTC
>NW_026969890.1:0-22438 GCF_028390025.1 Pseudophryne corroboree
GCTCCTCCACAGACCCTGCTACACAGCCTTGTACTGATACCAAGGGGAGCATATAAATAGTAAATACACCAGCTCCTTTATCTCAGGCACTGGCTTATGCCCAGCAGAGCACTGCTCCTCCACAGACCCTGCTACACAGCCTGTACTGGTACCAGGGGGAGCATATAAATAGTAAATACACCAGCTCCTTTATCTCAGGCACTGGCTTATGCCCAGCAGAGCACTGCTCCTCCACAGACCCTGCTACACAGCCTGTACTGGTACCAGGGGAGCATATAAATAGTAAATACACCAGCTCTTTATCTCAGGCACTGGCTTATGCCCAGCAGAGCACTGCTCCTCCACAGACCCTGCTACACAGCCTGTACTGGTACCAAGGGGAGCATATAAATAGTAAATACACCAGCTCCTTTATCTCAGGCACTGGCTTATGCCCAGCAGAGCACTGCTCCTCCACAGACCCTGCTACACAGCCTTGTACTGATACCAGGGGGAGCATATAAATAGTAAATACACCAGCTCCTTTATCTCAGGCACTGGCTTATGCCCAGCAGAGCACTGCTCCTCCACAGACCCTGCTACACAGCCTGTACTGGTACCAAGGGGGAGCATATAAATAGTAAATACACCAGCTCCTTTATCTCAGGCACTGGCTTATGCCCAGCAGAGCGACTGCTCCTCCACAGACCCTGCTACACTGCCTTGTACTGGTACCAAGGGGAGCATATAAATAGTAAATACGCCAGCTCCTTTATCTCAGGCACTGGCTTATGCCCAGCAGAGCACTGCTCCTCCACAGACCCTGCTACACAGCCTTGTACTGGTACCAGGGGGGAGCATATAAATAGTAAATACACCAGCTCCTTTATCTCAGGCACTGGCTTATGCCCAGCAGAGCACTGCTCCTCCACAGACTCTGCTACACAGCCTTGTACTGGTACCAGGGGGAGCATATAAATAGTAAATACACCAGCTCCTTTATCTCAGGCACTGGCTTATGCCCAGCAGAGCACTGCTCCTCCACAGACCCTGCTACACAGCCTGTACTGGTACCAAGGGGGAGCATATAAATAGTAAATACACCAGCTCCTTTATCTCAGGCACTGGCTTATGCCCAGCAGAGCACTGCTCCTCCACAGACCCTGCTACACAGCCTTGTACTGGTACCAGGGGGAGCATATAAATAGTAAATACACCAGCTCCTTTATCTCAGGCACTGCTTATGCCCAGCAGAGCACTGCTCCTCCACAGACCCTGCTACACAGCCTTGTACTGGTACCAGGGGGGAGCATATAAATAGTAAATACACCAGCTCCTTTATCTCAGGCACTGGCTTATGCCCAGCAGAGCACTGCTCCTCCACAGACCCTGCTACACAGCCTTGTACTGGTACCAGGGGGGAGCATATAAATAGTAAATACACCAGCTCCTTTATCTCAGGCACTGGCTTATGTCCAGCAGAGCACTGCTCCTCCACATACCCTGCTACACAGCCTTGTACTGGTACCAGGGGGGAGCATATAAATAGTAAATACACCAGCTCCTTTATCTCAGGCACTGGCTTATGCCCAGCAGAGCATTGCTCCTCCACAGACCCTGCTACACAGCCTTGTACTGGTACCAGGGGTAGCATATAAATAGTAAATACACCAGCTCCTTTATCTCAGGCACTGGCTTATGCCCAGCAGAGCACTGCTCCTCCACAGACCCTGCTACACAGCCTGTACTGGTACCAGGGGGAGCATATAAATAGTAAATACACCAGCTCCTTTATCTCAGGCACTGGCTTATGCCCAGCAGAGCGCTGCTCCTCCACAGACCCTGCTACACAGCCTGTACTGGTACCAGGGGGAGCATATAAATAGTAAATACACCAGCTCCTTTATCTCAGGCACTGGCTTATGCCCAGCAGAGCACTGCTCCTCCCCAGACCCTGCTACACAGCCTGTACTGGTACCAGGGGGGAGCATATAAATAGTAAATACACCAGCTCCTTTATCTCAGGCACTGGCTTATGCCCAGCAGAGCGCTGCTCCTCCACAGACCCTGCTACACAGCCTGTACTGGTACCAGGGGGAGCATATAAATAGTAAATACACCAGCTCCTTTATCTCAGGCACTGGCTTATGCCCAGCAGAGCACTGCTCCTCCCCAGACCCTGCTACACAGCCTGTACTGGTACCAGGGGGGAGCATATAAATAGTAAATACACCAGCTCCTTTATCTCAGGCACTGGCTTATGCCCAGCAGAGCGCTGCTCCTCCACAGACCCTGCTACACAGCCTTGTACTGGTACCAGGGGGGAGCATATAAATAGTAAATACACCAGCTCCTTTATCTCAGGCACTGGCTTATGCCAGCAGAGCACTGCTCCTCCACAGACCCTGCTACACAGCCTGTACTGGTACCAGGGGGAGCATATAAATAGTAAATACACCAGCTCCTTTATCTCAGGCACTGGCTTATGCCCAGCAGAGCACTGCTCCTCCACAGACCCTGCTACACAGCCTGTACTGGTACCAGGGGGAGCATATAAATAGTAAATACACCAGCTCCTTTATCTCAGGCACTGGCTTATGCCCAGCAGAGCACTGCTCCTCCACAGACCCTGCTACATCCTTGTACTGGTACCATGGGGAGCATATAAATAGTAAATACACCAGCTCCTTTATCTCAGGCACTGGCTTATGCCCAGCAGAGCACTGCTCCTCCACAGACCCTGCTACACAGCCTGTACTGGTACCAGGGGGAGCATATAAATAGTAAATACACCAGCTCCTTTATCTCAGGCACTGGCTTATGCCCAGCAGAGCACTGCTCCTCCACAGACCCTGCTACACAGCCTTGTACTGGTACCAGGGGGAGCATATAAATAGTAAATACACCAGCTCCTTTATCTCAGGCACTGGCTTATGCCCAGCAGTGCACTGCTCCTCCACAGAGTCTGCTACACAGCCTTGTACTGGTACCAGGGGGGAGCATATAAATAGTAAATACACCAGCTCCTTTATCTCAGGCACTGGCTTATGTCCAGCAGAGCACTGCTCCTCCACAGACCCTGCTACACAGCCTTGTACTGGTACCAGGGGGAGCATATAAATAGTAAATACACCAGCTCCTTTATCTCAGGCACTGGCTTATGCCCAGCAGAGCACTGCTCCTCCACAGACCCTGCTACACAGCCTGTACTGGTACCAGGGGGGAGCATATAAATAGTAAATACACCAGCTCCTTTATCTCAGGCACTGCCTTATGCCCAGCAGAGCGCTGCTCCTCCCCAGACTCTGCTACACAGCCTTGTACTGGTACCAAGGGGGAGCATATAAATAGTAAATACACCAGCTCCTTTATCTCAGGCACTTGCTTATGCCCAGCAGAGCACTGCTCCTCCCCAGACCCTGCTACACAGCCTTGTACTGGTACCAGGGGGGAGCATATAAATAGTAAATACACCAGCTCCTTTATCTCAGGCACTGGCTTATGCCCAGCAGAGCGCTGCTCCTCCACAGACCCTGCTACACAGCCTTGTACTGGTACCAGGGGGGAGCATATAAATAGTAAATACACCAGCTCCTTTATCTCAGGCACTGGCTTATGCCCAGCAGAGCACTGCTCCTCCACAGACCCTGCTACACAGCCTTGTACTGGTACCAGGGGGAGCATATAAATAGTAAATACACCAGCTCCTTTATCTCAGGTACTGGCTTATGCCCAGCAGAGCACTGCTCCTCCCCAGACCCTGCTACACAGCCTGTACTGGTACCAGGGGGAGCATATAAATAGTAAATACACCAGCTCCTTTATCTCAGGCACTGGCTTATGTCCAGCAGAGCACTGCTCCTCCACAGACCCTGCTACACAGCCTTGTACTGGTACCAGGGGGGAGCATATAAATAGTAAATACACCAGCTCCTTTATCTCAGGCACTGGCTTATGCCCAGCAGAGCACTGCTCCTCCACAGACCCTGCTACACAGCCTTGTACTGGTACCAGGGGGAGCATATAAATAGTAAATACACCAGCTCCTTTATCTCAGGCACTGGCTTATGCCCAGCAGAGCACTGCTCCTCCCCAGACCCTGCTACACAGCCTGTACTGGTACCAGGGGGAGCATATAAATAGTAAATACACCAGCTCCTTTATCTCAGGCACTGGCTTATGTCCAGCAGAGCACTGCTCCTCCACAGACCCTGCTACACAGCCTTGTACTGGTACCAGGGGGGAGCATATATATAGTAAATACACCAGCTCCTTTATCTCAGGCACTGGCTTATGCCCAGCAGAGCACTGCTCCTCCCAGACCCTGCTACACAGCCCTGTACTGGTACCAGGGGGGAGCATATAAATAGTAAATACACCAGCTCCTTTATCTCAGGCACTGGCTTATGCCCAGCAGAGCACTGCTCCTCCACAGACCCTGCTACACAGCCTTGTACTGGTACCAGGGGGAGCATATAAATAGTAAATACACCAGCTCCTTTATCTCAGGCATCGGCTTATGCCCAGCAGAGCGCTGCTCCTCCACAGACCCTGCTACACAGCCTTGTACTGGTACCAGGGGGAGCATATAAATAGTAAATACACCAGCTCCTTTATCTCAGGCACTGGCTTATGCCCAGCAGAGCACTGCTCCTCCACAGACCCTGCTACACAGCCTGTACTGGTACCAAGGGGGAGCATATAAATAGTAAATACACCAGCTCCTTTATCTCAGGCACTTGCTTATGCCCAGCAGAGCACTGCTCCTCCACAGACCCTGCTACACAGCCTGTACTGGTACCAAGGGGGAGCATATAAATAGTAAATACACCAGCTCCTTTATCTCAGGCACTGGCTTATGCACAGCAGAGCACTGCTCCTCCACAGACCCTGCTACACAGCCTGTACTGGTACCAGGGGGGAGCATATAAATAGTAAATACACCAGCTCCTTTATCTCAGGCACTGGCTTATGTCCAGCAGAGCACTGCTCCTCCACAGAGCCTGCTACACAGCCTTGTACTGGTACCAAGGGGGAGCATATAAATAGTAAATACACCAGCTCCTTTATCTCAGGCACTGGCTTATGCCCAGCAGAGCACTGCTCCTCCACAGATCCTGCTACACAGCCTGTACTGGTACCAGGGGGGAGCATATAAATAGTAAATACACCAGCTCCTTTATCTCAGGCACTGGCTTATGCCCAGCAGAGCACTGCTCCTCCACAGACCCTGCTACACAGCCTTGTACTGGTACCAGGGGGGAGCATATAAATAGTAAATACACCAGCTCCTTTATCTCAGGCACTGGCTTATGCCCAGCAGAGCACTGCTCCTCCACAGACCCTGCTACACAGCCTGTACTGGTACCAAGGGGGAGCATATAAATAGTAAATACACCAGCTCCTTTATCTCAGGCACTGGCTTATGCCCAGCAGAGCACTGCTCCTCCACAGACCCTGCTACACAGCCTGTACTGGTACCAGGGGGAGCATATAAATAGTAAATACACCAGCTCCTTTATCTCAGGCACTGGTTTATGCCCAGCAGAGCACTGCTCCTCCCCAGACCCTGCTACACAGCCTGTACTGGTACCAGGGGGGAGCATATAAATAGTAAATACACCAGCTCCTTTATCTCAGGCACTGGCTTATGTCCAGCAGAGCACTGCTCCTCCACAGACCCTGCTACACAGCCTGTACTGGTACCAGGGGGAGCATATAAATAGTAAATACACCAGCTCCTTTATCTCAGGCACTGGCTTATGTCCAGCAGAGCGCTGCTCCTCCCCAGACCCTGCTACACAGCCTTGTACTGTTACCAAGGGGAGCATATAAATAGTAAATACACCAGCTCCTTTATCTCAGGCACTGGCTTATGCCCAGCAGAGCGCTGCTCCTCCACAGACCCTGCTACACAGCCTTGTACTGTTACCAAGGGGAGCATATAAATAGTAAATACACCAGCTCCTTTATCTCAGGCACTGGTTTATGCCCAGCAGAGCACTGCTCCTCCACAGACCCTGCTACACAGCTTGTACTGGTACCAGGGGGGAGCATATAAATAGTAAATACACCAGCTCCTTTATCTCAGGCACTGGCTTATGTCCAGCAGAGCACTGCTCCTCCACAGACCCTGCTACACAGCCTGTACTGGTACCAGGGGGAGCATATAAATAGTAAATACACCAGCTCCTTTATCTCAGGCACTGGCTTATGTCCAGCAGAGCGCTGCTCCTCCCCAGACCCTGCTACACAGCCTTGTACTGTTACCAAGGGGAGCATATAAATAGTAAATACACCAGCTCCTTTATCTCAGGCACTGGCTTATGCCCAGCAGAGCGCTGCTCCTCCACAGACCCTGCTACACAGCCTTGTACTGTTACCAAGGGGAGCATATAAATAGTAAATACACCAGCTCCTTTATCTCAGGCACTGGTTTATGCCCAGCAGAGCACTGCTCCTCCACAGACCCTGCTACACAGCCTTGTACTGGTATCAGGGGGGAGCATATAAATAGTAAATACACCAGCTCCTTTATCTCAGGCACTGGCTTATGCCCAGCAGAGCACTGCTCCTCCACAGACCCTGCTACACAGCCTTGTACTGGTACCAGGGGGAGCATATAAATAGTAATACACCAGCTCCTTTATCTCAGGCACTGGCTTATGTCCAGCAGAGCACTGCTCCTCCACAGACCCTGCTACACAGCCTGTACTGGTACCAGGGGGGAGCATATAAATAGTAAATACACCAGCTCCTTTATCTCAGGCACTGGCTTATGCCCAGCAGAGCACTGCTCCTCCACAGACCCTGCTACACAGCCTTGTACTGGTACCAGGGGGGAGCATATAAATAGTAAATACACCAGCTCCTTTATCTCAGGCACTGGCTTATGCCCAGCAGAGCGCTGCTCCTCCACAGACCCTGCTACACAGCCTTGTACTGGTACCAGGGGGGAGCATATAAATAGTAAATACACCAGCTCCTTTATCTCAGGCACTGGCTTATGCCCAGCAGAGCACTGCTCCTCCCCAGACCCTGCTACACAGCCTTGTACTGGTACCAGGGGGGAGCATATAAATAGTAAATACACCAGCTCCTTTATCTCAGGCACTGGCTTATGCCCAGCAGAGCACTGCTCCTCCACAGACCCTGCTACACAGCCTTGTACTGGTACCAAGGGGAGCATATAAATAGTAAATACACCAGCTCCTTTATCTCAGGCACTGGCTTATGCTCAGCAGAGCACTGCTCCTCCACAGACCCTGCTACACAGCCTGTACTGGTACCAGGGGGGAGCATATAAATAGTAAATACACCAGCTCCTTTATCTCAGGCACTGGCTTATGCCCAGCAGAGCACTGCTCCTCCACAGACCCTGCTACACAGCCTGTACTGGTACCAGGGGGAGCATATAAATAGTAAATACACCAGCTCCTTTATCTCAGGCACTGGCTTATGCCCAGCAGAGCACTGCTCCTCCACAGACCCTGCTACACAGCCTGTACTGGTACCAGGGGGAGCATATAAATAGTAAATACACCAGCTCCTTTATCTCAGGCACTGGCTTATGTCCAGCAGAGCGCTGCTCCTCCACAGACCCTGCTACACAGCCTTGTACTGGTACCAGGGGGAGCATATAAATAGTAAATACACCAGCTCCTTTATCTCAGGCACTGGCTTATGCCCAGCAGAGCACTGCTCCTCCACAGACCCTGCTACACAGCCTTGTACTGGTACCAGGGGGGAGCATATAAATAGTAAATACACCAGCTCCTTTATCTCAGGCACTGGCTTATGCTCAGCAGAGCGCTGCTCCTCCACAGACCCTGCTACACAGCCTTGTACTGGTACCAGAGGGAGCATATAAATAGTAAATACACCAGCTCCTTTATCTCAGGCACTGGCTTATGCCCAGCAGAGCACTGCTCCTCCACAGATCCTGCTACACAGCCTTGTACTGGTACCAGGGGGGAGCATATAAATAGTAAATACACCAGCTCCTTTATCTCAGGCACTGGCTTATGCCCAGCAGAGCTCTGCTCCTCCACAGACCCTGCTACACAGCCTTGTACTGGTACCAGGGGGGAGCATATAAATAGTAAATACACCAGCTCCTTTATCTCAGGCACTGGCTTATGTCCAGCAGAGCACTGCTCTTCCACAGACCCTGCTACACAGCCTGTACTGGTACCAGGGGGAGCATATAAATAGTAAATACACCAGCTCCTTTATCTCAGGCACTGGCTTATGTCCAGCAGAGCACTGCTCCTCCACAGACCCTGCTACACAGCCTTGTACTGGTACCAAGGGGGAGCATATAAATAGTAAATACACCAGCTCCTTTATCTCAGGCACTGGCTTATGTCCAGCAGAGCACTGCTCCTCCACAGACCCTGCTACACAGCCTGTACTGGTACCAAGGGGGAGCATATAAATAGTAAATACACCAGCTCCTTTATCTCAGGCACTGGCTTATGCCCAGCAGAGCACTGCTCCTCCACAGACCCTGCTACACAGCCTTGTACTGGTACCAGGGGGAGCATATAAATAGTAAATACACCAGCTCCTTTATCTCAGGCACTGGCTTATGCCCAGCAGAGCACTGCTCCTCCCCAGACCCTGCTACACAGCCTTGTACTGGTACCAGGGGGAGCATATAAATAGTAAATACACCAGCTCCTTTATATCAGGCACTGGCTTATGCCCAGCAGAGCACTGCTCCTCCCCAGACCCTGCTACACAGCCTTGTACTGGTACCAGGGGGAGCATATAAATAGTAAATACACCAGCTCCTTTATCTCAGGCACTGGCTTATGCCCAGCAGAGCACTGCTCCTCCACAGACCCTGCTACACAGCCTTGTACTGGTACCAGGGGGGAGCATATAAATAGTAAATACACCAGCTCCTTTATCTCAGGCACTGGCTTATACCCAGCAGAGCGCTGCTCCTCCACAGACCCTGCTACACAGCCTTGTACTGGTACCAGGGGGGAGCATATAAATAGTAAATACACCAGCTCCTTTATCTCAGGCACTGGCTTATGCCCAGCAGAGCACTACTCCTCCACAGACCCTGCTACACAGCCTTGTACTGGTACCAAGGGGGAGTATATAAATAGTAAATACACCAGCTCCTTTATCTCAGGCACTGGCTTATGTCCAGCAGAGCGCTGCTCCTCCACAGACCCTGCTACACAGCCTGTACTGGTACCAGGGGGGAGCATATAAATAGTAAATACACCAGCTCCTTTATATCAGGCACTGGCTTATGTCCAGCAGAGCACTGCTCCTCCACAGACCCTGCTACACAGCCTTGTACTGGTACCAAGGGGGAGCATATAAATAGTAAATACACCAGCTCCTTTATCTCAGGCACTGGCTTATGCCCAGCAGAGCACTGCTCCTCCACAGACCCTGCTACACAGCCTTGTACTGGTACCAGGGGGAGCATATAAATAGTAATACACCAGCTCCTTTATCTCAGGCACTGGCTTATGCCCAGCAGAGCACTGCTCCTCCACAGACCCTGTTACACAGCCTTGTACTGATACCAGGGGGGAGCATATAAATAGTAAATACACCAGCTCCTTTATCTCAGGCACTGGCTTATGCCCAGCAGAGCGCTGCTCCTCCACAGACCCTGCTACACAGCCTGTACTGGAACCAGGGGGGAGCATATAAATAGTAAATACACCAGCTCCTTTATCTCAGGCACTGGCTTATGCCCAGCAGAGCACTGCTCCTCCACAGACCCTGCTACACAGCCTGTACTGGTACCAGGGGGAGCATATAAATAGTAAATACACCAGCTCCTTTATCTCAGGCACTGGCTTATGCCCAGCAGAGCACTGCTCCTCCACAGACCCTGCTACACAGCCTTGTACTGGTACCAAGGGGGAGCATATAAATAGTAAATACACCAGCTCCTTTATCTCAGGCACTGGCTTATGCCCAGCAGAGCGCTGCTCCTCCACAGACCCTGCTACACAGCCTTGTACTGGTACCAGGGGGAGCATATAAATAGTAAATACACCAGCTCCTTTATCTCAGGCACTGGCTTATGCCCAGCAGAGCGCTGCTCCTCCACAGACCCTGCTACACAGCCTTGTACTGGTACCAGGGGGAGCATATAAATAGTAAATACACCAGCTCCTTTATCTCAGGCACTGGCTTATGCCCAGCAGAGCGCTGCTCCTCCACAGATCCTGCTACACAGCCTTGTACTGGTACCAAGGGGGAGCATATAAATAGTAAATACACCAGCTCCTTTATCTCAGGCACTGGCTTATGCCCAGCAGAGTACTGCTCCTCCACAGACCCTGCTACACAGCCTTGTACTGGTACCAGGGGGGAGCATATAAATAGTAAATACACCAGCTCCTTTATCTCAGGCACTGGCTTATGTCCAGCAGAGCACTTCTCCTCCACAGACCCTGCTACACAGCCTGTACTGGTACCAAGGGGGAGCATATAAATAGTAAATACGCCAGCTCCTTTATCTCAGGCACTGGCTTATGCCCAGCAGAGCACTTCTCCTCCACAGACCCTGCTACACAGCCTTGTACTGGTACCAGGGGGGAGCATATAAATAGTAAATACACCAGCTCCTTTATCTCAGGCACTGGCTTTATGCCCAGCAGAGCACTGCTCCTCCACAGACCCTGCTACACAGCCTGTACTGGTACCAGGGGGAGCATATAAATAGTAAATACACCAGCTCCTTTATCTCAGGCACTGGCTTATGCCCAGCAGAGCACTGCTCCTCCACAGACCCTGCTACACAGCCTTGTACTGATACCAAGGGGGAGCATATAAATAGTAAATACACCAGCTCCTTTATCTCAGGCACTGGCTTATGCCCAGCAGAGCACTGCTCCTCCACAGACCCTGCTACACAGCCTTGTACTGGTACCAGGGGGAGCATATAAATAGTAAATACGCCAGCTCCTTTATCTCAGGCACTGGCTTATGCCCAGCAGAGCACTGCTCCTCCACAGACCCTGCTACATTGCCTTGTACTGGTACCAAGGGAAGCATATAAATAGTAAATACGCCAGCTCCTTTATCTCAGGCACTGGCTTATGCCCAGCAGAGCACTGCTCCTCCACAGACCCTGCTACACAGCCTTGTACTGGTACCAGGGGGGAGCATATAAATAGTAAATACACCAGCTCCTTTATCTCAGGCACTGGCTTATGCCCAGCAGAGCACTGCTCCTCCACAGACCCTGCTACACAGCCTTGTACTGGTACCAGGGGGGAGCATATAAATAGTAAATACGCCAGCTCCTTTATCTCAGGCACTGGCTTATGCCCAGCAGAGCACTGCTCCTCCACAGACCCTGCTACACAGCCTGTACTGGTACCAGGGGGGAGCATATAAATAGTAAATACACCAGCTCCTTTATCTCAGGCACTGGCTTATGCCCAGCAGAGCGCTGCTCCTCCACAGACCCTGCTACACAGCCTGTACTGGTACCAGGGGGAGCATATAAATAGTAAATACACCAGCTCCTTTATCTCAGGCACTGGCTTATGCCCAACAGAGCACTGCTCCTCCACAGACCCTGCTACACAGCCTGTACTGGTACCAGGGGGGAGCATATAAATAGTAAATACGCCAGCTCCTTTATCTCAAGCACTGGCTTATGCCCAGCAGAGCACTGCTCCTCCACAGACCCTGCTACACAGCCTTGTACTGGTACCAAGGGGAGCATATAAATAGTAAATACACCAGCTCCTTTATCTCAGGCACTGGCTTATGCCCAGCAGAGCACTGCTCCTCCACAGACCCTGCTACACAGCCTGTACTGGTACCAGGGGGAGCATATAAATAGTAAATACACCAGCTCCTTTATCTCAGGCACTGGCTTATGCCCAGCAGAGCACTGCTCCTCCACAGACCCTGCTACACAGCCTGTACTGGTACCAGGGGGAGCATATAAATAGTAAATACACCAGCTCCTTTATCTCAGGCACTGGCTTATGCCCAGCAGAGCACTGCTCCTCCACAGACCCTGCTACACAGCCTGTACTGGTACCAGGGGGAGCATATAAATAGTAAATACACCAGCTCCTTTATCTCAGGCACTGGCTTATGCCCAGCAGAGCACTGCTCCTCCACAGACCCTGCTACACAGCCTTGTACTGATACCAAGGGGGAGCATATAAATAGTAAATACACCAGCTCCTTTATCTCAGGCACTGGCTTATGCCCAGCAGAGCACTGCTCCTCCACAGACCCTGCTACATTGCCTTGTACTGGTACCAAGGGAAGCATATAAATAGTAAATACGCCAGCTCCTTTATCTCAGGCACTGGCTTATGCCCAGCAGAGCACTGCTCCTCCACAGACCCTGCTACACAGCCTTGTACTGGTACCAGGGGGGAGCATATAAATAGTAAATACACCAGCTCCTTTATCTCAGGCACTGGCTTATGCCCAGCAGAGCACTGCTCCTCCACAGACTCTGCTACACAGCCTTGTACTGGTACCAGGGGGGAGCATATAAATAGTAAATACACCAGCTCCTTTATCTCAGGCACTGGCTTATGCCCAGCAGAGCACTGCTCCTCCACAGACCCTGCTACACAGCCTGTACTGGTACCAAGGGGGAGCATATAAATAGTAAATACACCAGCTCCTTTATCTCAGGCACTGGCTTATGCCCAGCAGAGCACTGCTCCTCCACAGACCCTGCTACACAGCCTTGTACTGGTACCAGGGGGAGCATATAAATAGTAAATACACCAGCTCCTTTATCTCAGGCACTGGCTTATGCCCAGCAGAGCACTGCTCCTCCACAGACCCTGCTACACAGCCTTGTACTGGTACCAGGGGGGAGCATATAAATAGTAAATACACCAGCTCCTTTATCTCAGGCACTGGCTTATGCCCAGCAGAGCACTGCTCCTCCACAGACCCTGCTACACAGCCTTGTACTGGTACCAGGGGGGAGCATATAAATAGTAAATACACCAGCTCCTTTATCTCAGGCACTGGCTTATGTCCAGCAGAGCACTGCTCCTCCACATACCCTGCTACACAGCCTTGTACTGGTACCAGGGGGGAGCATATAAATAGTAAATACACCAGCTCCTTTATCTCAGGCACTGGCTTATGCCCAGCAGAGCATTGCTCCTCCACAGACCCTGCTACACAGCCTTGTACTGGTACCAGGGGGTAGCAAATAAATAGTAAATACACCAGCTCCTTTATCTCAGGCACTGGCTTATGCCCAGCAGAGCACTGCTCCTCCACAGACCCTGCTACACAGCCTGTACTGGTACCAGGGGGAGCATATAAATAGTAAATACACCAGCTCCTTTATCTCAGGCACTGGCTTATGCCCAGCAGAGCACTGCTCCTCCACAGACCCTGCTACACAGCCTTGTACTGGTACCAGGGGGGAGCATATAAATAGTAAATACACCAGCTCCTTTATCTCAGGCACTGGCTTATGCCCAGCAGAGCGCTGCTCCTCCACAGACCCTGCTACACAGCCTGTACTGGTACCAGGGGGAGCATATAAATAGTAAATACACCAGCTCCTTTATCTCAGGCACTGGCTTATGCCCAGCAGAGCACTGCTCCTCCCCAGACCCTGCTACACAGCCTGTACTGGTACCAGGGGGGAGCATATAAATAGTAAATACACCAGCTCCTTTATCTCAGGCACTGGCTTATGCCCAGCAGAGCGCTGCTCCTCCACAGACCCTGCTACACAGCCTTGTACTGGTACCAGGGGGGAGCATATAAATAGTAAATACACCAGCTCCTTTATCTCAGGCACTGGCTTATGCCCAGCAGAGCACTGCTCCTCCACAGACCCTGCTACACAGCCTGTACTGGTACCAGGGGGAGCATATAAATAGTAAATACACCAGCTCCTTTATCTCAGGCACTGGCTTATGCCCAGCAGAGCGCTGCTCCTCCACAGACCCTGCTACACAGCCTTGTACTGGTACCAAGGGGGAGCATATAAATAGTAAATACACCAGCTCCTTTATCTCAGGCACTGGCTTATGTCCAGCAGAGCACTGCTCCTCCCCAGACCCTGCTACACAGCCTTGTACTGGTACCAGGGGGGAGCATATAAATAGTAAATACACCAGCTCCTTTATCTCAGGCACTGGCTTATGCCCAGCAGAGCACTGCTCCTCCACAGACCCTGATACACAGCCTGTACTGGTACCAGGGGGGAGCATATAAATAGTAAATACACCAGCTCCTTTATCTCAGGCACTGGCTTATGCTCAACAGAGCGCTGCTCCTCCACAGACCCTGCTACACAGCCTCGTACTGGTACCAGGGGGAGCATATAAATAGTAAATACACCAGCTCCTTTATCTCAGGCACTGGCTTATGCCCAGCAGAGCACTGCTCCTCCACAGATCCTGCTACACAGCCTGTACTGGTACCAGGGGGAGCATATAAATAGTAAATACACCAGCTCCTTTATCTCAGGCACTGGCTTATGCCCAGCAGAGCACTGCTCCTCCACAGACCCTGCTACACAGCCTGTACTGGTACCAGGGGGAGCATATAAATAGTAAATACACCAGCTCCTTTATCTCAGGCACTGGCTTATGCCCAGCAGAGCGCTGCTCCTCCACAGACCCTGCTACACAGCCTGTACTGGTACCAAGGGGGAGCATATAAATAGTAAATACACCATCTCCTTTATCTCAGGCACTGGCTTATGTCCAGCAGAGCACTGCTCCTCCACAGACCCTGCTACACAGCCTTGTACTGGTACCAAGGGGGAGCATATAAATAGTAAATACACCAGCTCCTTTATCTCAGGCACTGGCTTATGTCCAGCAGAGCACTGCTCCTCCACAGATCCTGCTACACAGCCTTGTACTGGTACCAGGGGGGAGCATATAAATAGTAAATACACCAGCTCCTTTATCTCAGGCACTGGCTTATGCCCAGCAGAGCTCTGCTCCTCCACAGACCCTGCTACACAGCCTTGTACTGGTACCAGGGGGGAGCATATAAATAGTAAATACACCAGCTCCTTTATCTCAGGCACTGGCTTATGTCCAGCAGAGCACTGCTCCTCCACAGACCCTGCTACACAGCCTTGTACTGGTACCAGGGGGGAGCATATAAATAGTAAATACACCAGCTCCTTTATCTCAGGCACTGGCTTATGTCCAGCAGAGCACTGCTCTTCCACAGACCCTGCTACACAGCCTGTACTGGTACCAGGGGGAGCATATAAATAGTAAATACACCAGCTCCTTTATCTCAGGCACTGGCTTATGCCCAGCAGAGCTCTGCTCCTCCACAGACCCTGCTACACAGCCTTGTACTGGTACCAGGGGGGAGCATATAAATAGTAAATACACCAGCTCCTTTATCTCAGGCACTGGCTTATGTCCAGCAGAGCACTGCTCTTCCACAGACCCTGCTACACAGCCTGTACTGGTACCAGGGGGAGCATATAAATAGTAAATACACCAGCTCCTTTATCTCAGGCACTGGCTTATGTCCAGCAGAGCACTGCTCCTCCACAGACCCTGCTACACAGCCTTGTACTGGTACCAAGGGGGAGCATATAAATAGTAAATACACCAGCTCCTTTATCTCAGGCACTGGCTTATGTCCAGCAGAGCACTGCTCCTCCACAGACCCTGCTACACAGCCTGTACTGGTACCAAGGGGGAGCATATAAATAGTAAATACACCAGCTCCTTTATCTCAGGCACTGGCTTATGCCCAGCAGAGCACTGCTCCTCCACAGACCCTGCTACACAGCCTTGTACTGGTACCAGGGGGAGCATATAAATAGTAAATACACCAGCTCCTTTATCTCAGGCACTGGCTTATGCCCAGCAGAGCACTGCTCCTCCCCAGACCCTGCTACACAGCCTTGTACTGGTACCAGGGGGAGCATATAAATAGTAAATACACCAGCTCCTTTATATCAGGCACTGGCTTATGCCCAGCAGAGCACTGCTCCTCCCCAGACCCTGCTACACAGCCTTGTACTGGTACCAGGGGGAGCATATAAATAGTAAATACACCAGCTCCTTTATCTCAGGCACTGGCTTATGCCCAGCAGAGCACTGCTCCTCCACAGACCCTGCTACACAGCCTTGTACTGGTACCAGGGGGGAGCATATAAATAGTAAATACACCAGCTCCTTTATCTCAGGCACTGGCTTATACCCAGCAGAGCGCTGCTCCTCCACAGACCCTGCTACACAGCCTTGTACTGGTACCAGGGGGGAGCATATAAATAGTAAATACACCAGCTCCTTTATCTCAGGCACTGGCTTATGCCCAGCAGAGCACTACTCCTCCACAGACCCTGCTACACAGCCTTGTACTGGTACCAAGGGGGAGTATATAAATAGTAAATACACCAGCTCCTTTATCTCAGGCACTGGCTTATGTCCAGCAGAGCACTGCTCCTCCACAGACCCTGCTACACAGCCTTGTACTGGTACCAAGGGGGAGCATATAAATAGTAAATACACCAGCTCCTTTATCTCAGGCACTGGCTTATGCCCAGCAGAGCACTGCTCCTCCACAGACCCTGCTACACAGCCTTGTACTGGTACCAGGGGGAGCATATAAATAGTAATACACCAGCTCCTTTATCTCAGGCACTGGCTTATGCCCAGCAGAGCACTGCTCCTCCACAGACCCTGTTACACAGCCTTGTACTGATACCAGGGGGGAGCATATAAATAGTAAATACACCAGCTCCTTTATCTCAGGCACTGGCTTATGCCCAGCAGAGCGCTGCTCCTCCACAGACCCTGCTACACAGCCTTGTACTGATACCAGGGGGGAGCATATAAATAGTAAATACACCAGCTCCTTTATCTCAGGCACTGGCTTATGCCCAGCAGAGCGCTGCTCCTCCACAGACCCTGCTACACAGCCTTGTACTGGTACCAGGGGGAGCATATAAATAGTAAATACACCAGCTCCTTTATCTCAGGCACTGGCTTATGCCCAGCAGAGCACTGCTCCTCCACAGACCCTGCTACACAGCCTGTACTGGTACCAGGGGGAGCATATAAATAGTAAATACACCAGCTCCTTTATCTCAGGCACTGGCTTATGCCCAGCAGAGCACTGCTCCTCCACAGACCCTGCTACACAGCCTTGTACTGGTACCAGGGGGGAGCATATAAATAGTAAATACACCAGCTCCTTTATCTCAGGCACTGGCTTATGCCCAGCAGAGCGCTGCTCCTCCACAGACCCTGCTACACAGCCTTGTACTGGTACCAGGGGGAGCATATAAATAGTAAATACACCAGCTCCTTTATCTCAGGCACTGGCTTATGCCCAGCAGAGCGCTGCTCCTCCACAGACCCTGCTACACAGCCTTGTACTGGTACCAGGGGGAGCATATAAATAGTAAATACACCAGCTCCTTTATCTCAGGCACTGGCTTATGCCCAGCAGAGCGCTGCTCCTCCACAGATCCTGCTACACAGCCTTGTACTGGTACCAAGGGGGAGCATATAAATAGTAAATACACCAGCTCCTTTATCTCAGGCACTGGCTTATGCCCAGCAGAGTACTGCTCCTCCACAGACCCTGCTACACAGCCTTGTACTGGTACCAGGGGGGAGCATATAAATAGTAAATACACCAGCTCCTTTATCTCAGGCACTGGCTTATGTCCAGCAGAGCGCTGCTCCTCCACAGACCCTGCTACACAGCCTTGTACTGGTACCAGGGGGAGCATATAAATAGTAAATACGCCAGCTCCTTTATCTCAGGCACTGGCTTATGCCCAGCAGAGCACTTCTCCTCCACAGACCCTGCTACACAGCCTGTACTGGTACCAGGGGGGAGCATATAAATAGTAAATACACCAGCTCCTTTATCTCAGGCACTGGCTTATGTCCAGCAGAGCACTGCTCCTCCACAGACCCTGCTACACAGCCTGTACTGGTACCAAGGGGGAGCATATAAATAGTAAATACACCAGCTCCTTTATCTCAGGCACTGGCTTATGTCCAGCAGAGCACTGCTCCTCCACAGACCCTGCTACACAGCCTGTACTGGTACCAAGGGGGAGCATATAAATAGTAAATACACCAGCTCCTTTATCTCAGGCACTGGCTTATGCCCAGCAGAGCACTGCTCCTCCACAGACCCTGCTACACAGCCTGTACTGGTACCAAGGGGAGCATATAAATAGTAAATACACCAGCTCCTTTATCTCAGGCACTGGCTTATGCCCAGCAGAGCACTACTCCTCCACAGACCCTGCTACACAGCCTTGTACTGGTACCAGGGGGGAGCATATAAATAGTAAATACACCAGCTCCTTTATCTCAGGCACTGGCTTATGCCCAGCAGAGCACTGCTCCTCCACAGACCCTGCTACACAGCCTTGTACTGGTACCAGGGGGAGCAGATAAATAGTAAATACGCCAGCTCCTTTATCTCAGGCACTGGCTTATGCCCAGCAGAGCACTACTCCTCCACAGACCCTGCTACACAGCCTTGTACTGGTACCAAGGGGGAGCATATAAATAGTAAATACACCAGCTCCTTTATCTCAGGCACTGGCTTATGTCCAGCAGAGCACTGCTCCTCCACAGACCCTGCTACACAGCCTTGTACTGGTACCAAGGGGGAGCATATAAATAGTAAATACACCAGCTCCTTTATCTCAGGCACTGGCTTATGCCCAGCAGAGCACTGCTCCTCCCCAGACCCTGCTACACAGCCTGTACTGGTACCAAGGGGGAGCATATAAATAGTAAATACACCAGCTCCTTTATCTCAGGCACTGGCTTATGCCCAACAGAGCACTGCTCCTCCACAGACCCTGCTACACAGCCTGTACTGGTACCAGGGGGGAGCATATAAATAGTAAATACGCCATCTCCTTTATCTCAGGCACTGGCTTATGCCCAGCAGAGCACTGCTCCTCCACAGACCCTGCTACACAGCCTGTACTGGTACCAGGGGGAGCATATAAATAGTAAATACACCAGCTCCTTTATCTCAGGCACTGGCTTATGCCCAGCAGAGCACTGCTCCTCCACAGACCCTGCTACACCGCCTGTACTGGTACCAGGGGGGAGCATATAAATAGTAAATACACCAGCTCCTTTATCTCAGGCACTGGCTTATGCCCAGCAGAGCACTGCTCCTCCACAGACCCTGCTACACAGCCTGTACTGGTACCAGGGGGAGCATATAAATAGTAAATACACCAGCTCCTTTATCTCAGGCACTGGCTTATGCCCAGCAGAGCACTGCTCCTCCACAGACCCTGCTACACAGCCTGTACTGGTACCAGGGGGAGCATATAAATAGTAAATACACCAGCTCCTTTATCTCAGGCACTGGCTTATGCCCAGCAGAGCACTGCTCCTCCACAGACCCTGCTACACAGCCTGTACTGGTACCAGGGGGAGCATATAAATAGTAAATACGCCAGCTCCTTTATCTCAGGCACTGGCTTATGCCCAGCAGAGCACTGCTCCTCCACAGACCCTGCTACACAGCCTTGTACTGGTACCAAGGGGGAGCATATAAATAGTAAATACACCAGCTCCTTTATCTCAGGCACTGGCTTATGCCCAGCAGAGCACTGCTCCTCCACAGACCCTGCTACACAGCCTTGTACTGGTACCAGGGGGGAGCATATAAATAGTAAATACACCAGCTCCTTTATCTCAGGCACTGGCTTTTGCCCAGCAGAGCACTGCTCCTCCACAGACCCTGCTACACAGCCTTGTACTGGTACCAGGGGGAGCATATAAATAGTAAATACACCAGCTCCTTTATCTCAGGCACTGGCTTATGCCCAGCAGAGCACTGCTCCTCCACAGACCCTGCTACACAGCCTGTACTGGTACCAGGGGGAGCATATAAATAGTAAATACACCAGCTCCTTTATCTCAGGCACTGGCTTATGCCCAGCAGAGCACTGCTCCTCCACAGACCCTGCTACACAGCCTTGTACTGGTACCAGGGGGGAGCATATAAATAGTAAATACACCAGCTCCTTTATCTCAGGCACTGGCTTATGCCCAGCAGAGCACTGCTCCTCCACAGACCCTGCTACACAGCCTGTACTGGTACCAGGGGGGAGCATATAAATAGTAAATACACCAGCTCCTTTATCTCAGGCACTGGCTTATGCCCAGCAGAGCACTGCTCCTCCACAGACCCTGCTACACAGCCTTGTACTGGTACCAGGGGGGAGCATATAAATAGTAAATACACCAGCTCCTTTATCTCAGGCACTGGCTTATGCCCAGCAGAGCACTGCTCCTCCACAGACCCTGCTACACAGCCTTGTACTGGTACCAGGGGGGAGCATATAAATAGTAAATACGCCAGCTCCTTTATCTCAGGCACTGGCTTATGCCCAGCAGAGCACTGCTCCTCCACAGACCCTGCTACACAGCCTTGTACTGGTACCAAGGGG
This sequence comes from Pseudophryne corroboree, assembly GCF_028390025.1. Classification (NCBI taxonomy): domain Eukaryota; kingdom Metazoa; phylum Chordata; class Amphibia; order Anura; family Myobatrachidae; genus Pseudophryne; species Pseudophryne corroboree. The sequence goes on from NW_026969890.1 coordinate 20,411, forward strand.
GAGCATATAAATAGTAAATACACCAGCTCCTTTATCTCAGGCACTGGCTTATGCCCAGCAGAGCGCTGCTCCTCCACAGACCCTGCTACACAGCCTGTACTGGTACCAAGGGGGAGCATATAAATAGTAAATACACCAGCTCCTTTATCTCAGGCACTGGCTTATGTCCAGCAGAGCACTGCTCCTCCACAGACCCTGCTACACAGCCTTGTACTGGTACCAGGGGGAGCATATAAATAGTAAATACACCAGCTCCTTTATCTCAGGCACTGGCTTATGCCCAGCAGAGCGCTGCTCCTCCCCAGACCCTGCTACACAGCCTTGTACTGGTACCAGGGGGGAGCATATAAATAGTAAATACACCAGCTCCTTTATCTCAGGCACTGGCTTATGTCCAGCAGAGCACTGCTCCTCCACAGACCCTGCTACACAGCCTTGTACTGGTACCAGGGGGGAGCATATAAATAGTAAATACACCAGCTCCTTTATCTCAGGCACTGGCTTATGCCCAGCAGAGCACTGCTCCTCCACAGACCCTGTTACACAGCCTGTACTGGTACCAGGGGGGAGCATATAAATAGTAAATACACCAGCTCCTTTATCTCAGGCACTGGCTTATGTCCAGCAGAGCACTGCTCCTCCACAGACCCTGCTACACAGCCTTGTACTGGTACCAAGGGGGAGCATATAAATAGTAAATACACCAGCTCCTTTATCTCAGGCACTGGCTTATGCCCAGCAGAGCGCTGCTCCTCCACAGACCCTGCTACACAGCCTTGTACTGGTACCAGGGGGAGCATATAAATAGTAAATACACCAGCTCCTTTATCTCAGGCACTGGCTTATGTTCAGCAGAGCACTGCTCCTCCACAGACCCTGCTACACAGCCTGTACTGGTACCAGGGGGAGCATATAAATAGTAAATACACCAGCTCCTTTATCTCAGGCACTGGCTTTTGCCCAGCAGAGCGCTGCTCCTCCACAGACCCTGCTACACAGCCTTGTACTGGTACCAGGGGGAGCATATAAATAGTAAATACACCAGCTCCTTTATCTCAGGCACTGGCTTATGCCCAGCAGAGTACTGCTCCTCCACAGACCCTGCTACACAGCCTGTACTGGTACCAGGGGGAGCATATAAATAGTAAATACACCAGCTCCTTTATCTCAGGCACTGGCTTATGCCCAGCAGAGCACTGCTCCTCCACAGACCCTGCTACACAGCCTTGTACTGGTACCAGGGGGGAGCATATAAATAGTAAATACACCAGCTCCTTTATCTCAGGCACTGGCTTATGCCCAGCAGAGCACTGCTCCTCCACAGACCCTGCTACACAGCCTTGTACTGGTACCAGGGGGGAGCATATAAATAGTAAATACACCAGCTCCTTTATCTCAGGCACTGGCTTATGCCCAGCAGAGCGCTGCTCCTCCACAGACCCTGCTACACAGCCTTGTACTGGTACCAGGGGGAGCATATAAATAGCAAATACACCAGCTCCTTTATCTCAGGCACTGGCTTATGCCCAGCAGAGCGCTGCTCCTCCACAGACCCTGCTACACAGCCTGTACTGGTACCAGGGAGAGCATATAAATAGTAAATACACCAGCTCCTTTATCTCAGGCACTGGCTTATGCCCAGCAGAGCACTGCTCCTCCACGGACCCTGCTACACAGCCTGTACTGGTACCAGGGGGAGCATATAAATAGTAAATACACCAGCTCCTTTATCTCAGGCACTGGCTTATGTCCAGCAGAGCACTGCTCCTCCACAGACCCTGCTACACAGCCTTGTACTGGTACCAGGGGGAGCATATAAATAGTAAATACACCAGCTCCTTTATCTCAGGCACTGGCTTATGCCCAGCAGAGCACTGCTCCTCCACAGACCCTGCTACACAGCCTTGTACTGGTACCAGGGGGGAGCATATAAATAGTAAATACACCAGCTCCTTTATCTCAGGCACTGGCTTATGCCCAGCAGAGCACTGCTCCTCCACAGACCCTGCTACACAGCCTTGTACTGGT
>NW_026969891.1:0-22406 GCF_028390025.1 Pseudophryne corroboree
GAATCCAGCCGGAGACCAGGATCAAGCGGCCAGGCCGATGCAAGAACTGGCAGCCCGACTAGAACATCAGGAGGCTGCACAGGGCCACATCATCCGCTGTCTCCAGGATCTCTCTACTCGGCTGGATGGGATTCAGACAACTCTCCGTGGATCAGGCGCGTCTGGTGCGTCAACCACAGTGACTCCAGCTATAACCCCACCCACCTTACCCATTTCTGCTCCACGTCTTCATCTTCCAACGCCAGCAAAATTTGACGGATCTCCAAGATTCTGCAGGGGATTTCTCAACCAGTGTGAGATTCAGTTTGAGCTACAACCTGGCAATTTTCCCAGTGACCGTACAAAAATTGCCTACATTATTTCTCTTCTCAGTGGCTCAGCCCTTGATTGGGCATCACCGTTATGGGAGAGGTCCGACACCCTGCTATCTTCTTACACTGCATTTGTGTCAACATTCAGGCGCATCTTCGACGAGCCAGGCCGGGTAACTTCAGCTTCGTCTGAGATTCTCCGTTTACGCCAGGAATCACGTACTGTAGGACAATATCTTATACAGTTCCAGATCCTGGCATCCGAACTGGCATGGAACGACGAGGCCCTGTATGCTGCATTCTGGCATGGTTTATCCGAGCGTATTAAAGATGAGTTAGCTACCAGAGACTTACCCTCCAAGTTAGATGAGCTAATCTCACTTTGTACGAAAGTTGACTTACGTTTCAGAGAGAGAGCAACTGAGCGTGGAAGATCATCTGCTCCAAAATCTTCTACTCCTCCTCCTCGCCAACTGTCACCAACTACAGATGAACCCATGCAAATTGGCCGTTCCCGTTTAACTCCTGCTGAGCGCCGAAGACGTCTCTCCGAGTTTCTCTGTCTGTATTGTGCAGCTCCGTCTCACACCATTAATGCCTGTCCCAAATGTCCGGGAAACTCCAAATCCTAGCTCGCCAAGGAGAGGGCCGGCTAGGAGTAATGATCTCCTCTCCATCTCCTCAAGATTGTAACCTCCCAGTCTCGCTTCAAGTTGCTCAACGTTATCAGAACGTCATTGCCCTCCTGGATTCCGGAGCAGCTGGGAACTTTATTACTGAAGCCTATGTTAAACGGTGGTCCCTACCCACCGAGAGACTTCCTTCGTCCTTTTCCTTAACTGCTGTGGATGGCAGTAAAATTTTTGATACAGTTATTTCTCTAAGGACTCTACCAGTTCGTCTGAGAGTGGGAGTTCTTCATTCCGAACTTATTTCATTTTTAGTGATTCCAAGAGCCACACATCCTGTGGTCCTGGGCCTTCCATGGCTCCGTCTTCACAATCCTACAATTGATTGGACGACTACGCAAATCCTGGCATGGGGTTCCTCCTGTACTAAGACATGTTTGTTTAAAGTGTTGCCTGTCTGTTCTTCCTCCCCCAGGTCGTCTGATGTTCCACCTCCTCCATATCAAGATTTCACGGATGTGTTCAGTAAAGCTTCTGCTGATATCCTTCCTCCTCATAGAGAATGGGACTGCCCGATTGATCTCGTTCCAGGGAAGGTTCCACCTCGAGGCCGAACTTATCCGTTGTCTCTCCCCGAGACACATTCTATGGAGGAATACATTAAAGAGAACCTAGCAAAGGGGTTCATTCGACCTTCTTCTTCTCCAGCCGGCGCAGGTTTCTTTTTTGTAAAGAAGAAAGATGGTGGTCTGCGGCCGTGCATCGACTACAGAGGTTTGAACGACATTACCATCAAGAACCGCTATCCTTTACCCCTGATTACTGAGCTCTTTGACAGAGTTAGCGGAGCTACCATCTTTACAAAGCTGGACCTGAGAGGTGCATACAATCTCATCCGGATCCGTGAGGGTGACGAGTGGAAGACCGCATTTAACACCCGTGACGGACATTATGAGTACCTCGTCATGCCCTTCGGATTGAGCAATGCTCCAGCTGTCTTCCAGCATTTCGTCAATGAGATCTTCAGAGACATTCTATACCGTCATGTCGTGGTCTATCTAGATGATATCCTCATTTTTGCCAACGATTTAGAGGAACATCGTTTCTGGGTAAAGGAGGTTCTGTCCCGTCTCCGTGTCAATCATCTCTACTGCAAATTAGAGAAATGCGTCTTTGAAGTCAAGTCCATTCCGTTTCTAGGGTACATTGTGTCCGGTTCCGGACTAGAGATGGATCCTGAGAAACTACAAGCAATCCAGAATTGGCCGGTACCCTTAACCCTCAAAGGGGTCCAGAGGTTCTTAGGGTTCGCCAATTATTACCGAAAGTTTATACGAGACTTTTCCACCATTGTGGCGCCTATTACTGCTTTCACCAAGAAGGGTGCTAACCCGTCCAAGTGGTCTGAAGAAGCCATGCAAGCTTTTCATCTTTTAAAACAGAGGTTCATCTCTGCACCTGTCCTGAAACAGCCTGACATCGACTCTCCTTTCATCTTAGAGGTGGATGCCTCCTCCGTTGGAGTAGGAGCGGTGTTATCTCAGAGGGCTAAAGATGGTCATTTACATCCTTGCAGTTTCTTCTCACGGAAGTTCTCCCCAGCGGAGCGCAACTATGCCATTGGCGACCAGGAGTTGCTAGCCATCAAGCTCGCTCTAGAGGAGTGGAGATATCTGTTGGAGGGAGCTTCTCATTCAATCACCATCCTTACAGACCACAAGAACCTTCTATATCTAAAAGGCGCACAATGTCTCAACCCTCGTCAGGCCAGATGGGCACTTTTCTTTTCCAGGTTCGACTTTAAACTCCAGTTCTGTCCGGGCTCTCAGAATCGCAAGGCCGATGCCCTTTCCCGCTCATGGGAGCAAGAAAATGAGTCAGAGTCTTCAGACAAGCATCCTATTATAAATCCGTTGGCATTCTCCACGGTAGGGATGGACTCTACGCCCCCATCAGGGAAAAGTTTTGTGAAGCCGACACTAAGGAAGAAGCTCATGCATTGGGCCCATGCTTCCCGTTTTGCCGGACATACAGGTATCCAAAAAACCCTGGAGTTTATCTCTAGGTCCTATTGGTGGCCAACTCTGAAAAAGGACGTTTTGGAGTTTATTGCATCTTGCCCAAAGTGTGCTCAACATAAAGTATCCCGCCAGTCGCCTGCGGGGCAACTGGTTCCACTATCTGTTCCCCGTCGACCATGGACCCATTTGTCGATGGATTTTATTACAGATTTGCCCATGTGCAACAAGTTCAATACCATCTGGGTGGTAGTTGACCGGTTCACCAAGATGGCACACTTCATTCCTCTCACCGGTCTTCCGTCAGCTTCCAAGTTGGCTCAAGTATTCATACAAGAGATCTTCCGACTCCACGGTCTTCCAGAAGAAATTATCTCAGATCGAGGAGTTCAATTCACAGCCAAATTCTGGCGAAGTTTATGTCAAGTCCTCCAAGTCAAGTTAAAGTTTTCCACGGCTTACCATCCTCAGACCAATGGTCAAACTGAGAGGGTGAATCAGGACTTGGAGGCCTTCCTCCGCATCTATGTGTCCTCCTCTCAAGATGACTGGGTTCAATTACTTCCCTGGGCCGAGTTCTGTCATAACAACCAGTATCATTCTTCATCTTCCTCAACACCATTCTTCACCAACTTTGGATTCCACCCTAAAGTCCCTGAGTTCCAACCGCTTCCAGCAACTTCTGTTCCCGCAGTGGATATCACCTTGCATCAGTTTGCCAATATCTGGAAGAGCGTACGATCAGCTCTGCTCAAGGCATCGTTCAGGTACAAGAAGTTTGCGGATAAGAAGCGTCGAGCAGTTCCTGCTCTCAAGGTGGGTGATCGGGTATGGTTATCCACGAAGAATTTGAGGTTAAGAGTTCCCAGTATGAAGTTTGCACCTCGCTACATCGGTCCTTTTAAAATTGATCAAGTCATCAATCCTGTTGCTTACAGACTCCAGTTACCTCCCTTCTTAAAAATACCCAGGACATTCCATGTTTCCCTGTTGAAACCGCTAATCTTGAATCGGTTTCATTCCTCACTTCCACCAACTCCGAAAGTCCAAACTCAACAAGGCGTTGAGTATGAAGTGGCCAAGATCCTGGACTCACGTCACCGTTACGGTCAACTTCAGTATCTCATTGACTGGAAGGGCTATGGTCCTGAAGAACGCTCTTGGACCAATGCCTCTGACGTCCATGCTCCTGCCTTGGTCCGAAATTTCCACGCAAAGTTTCCTTTAAAGCCTAAGAAGTGTCCTGGGGCCACTCCTAAAGGGGGGGGGTGCTGTCACGATCCGGGTATCTGGACGCCATTACTTACCCTTCAGATGCCTCCTAAGGCGGGCTCAGCGTTCCAGGACCGGATTCCGCTGTTCCTGAGTTTCCACATGCAGAGGGGTCTTTTCATCAGCCGCGGCCTCCGCTGTGCCCGCGTGGTTAAATGTGCATCTATCAGCCTGGCGTCTCCTGTCTCCGGTGGCCGGCGCCGCCATTACTGTTTCCCAGACCACATGGATTACAAACCAAACTTCCCTCCAAGTGTCTGCATGGGCGCAGCCATCTTGGATTCTGTCATCTGATCATTTCCACCAATCTGCTGTCTGTGTTGTTGATTTGCATAATTGCCTAGCCAACCCCTTCCTTGTTGCAGGTATAAGTAAGCTGTACCTGAGCAAGGAAGACGTCAGTGCTTTGGTTGTCAAACCTAGTTCCTGTTTGTCTCTCTTCTATGATTGTCTTCCAGGTTCCAGCTCCTGTCTCAAGACTTCCACCATAGAGACCCGCACCAGCATTCCACCTGCGGTGTAGCCTGACTCTCCAATCCATTGTGGATTCATCTGTTTCCAGCTACAACACTATCAGCTTCCAGCAGAGTACAGCTTCCCTTAAAGGGCCGGTGTCCTTTCTACACTTTACCACTCTCCACCGGAATTATTATTTCTCCGCTCTCAAGTTCTACATTTCAGTTCACATTTCATCGCTCCCAAAGTTCATTTATTATTTAACTGGTTCCAGCCAGTATCCACTCCGTGCTAACAACAGTCTGGTTCCAGCCAGTATCCACAGCAGCTGTTTTACCTTCAGCAACCCAGCTCTTCCTGGAACACCAGCTGGTACAATCCTGGGTTATCTCCATTGCTACAGCCGGGCCTGGTAAGGACTTTCCATCTAGAAGATCATAAGAACTATCTCACACTACCAGTGCCCTGTGGCTCCTGCCATGCTGTAGTACTCAGGAACTGTATTTATTCTTTGCTGACTTTTACGTTTTCTTTTATTGCTGCTGTGATGCGGAGTTGTCATAATAAACATCATTGACTTTTATCTAAGTTGTCGTGGTCACGCCTTCGGGCAGTTATTATTCATGTTACTTACATGTCCAGGGGTCTGATACAACCTCCCAGGTTCCGGTACATCTCAGCCCCTACAACTGAGGCTGCCTCCCGTCAGCTCAGGCCCTCAGTTGTGACAGTGTGGGAATAGGGTGTGATGTATAGGCAGCAGCGACTAGGTGAAGGCACAAGCAGGGTGAAGAGAGGGGATAAGGTTAGCAGGGTGAAGGATTAAAATATTTTATATGGATTTACATAAATACATAAATAAGGATACAGTGTGTTAATATTATAAAGAGCATATATAAATATATTGATGAGAATCTAGTTTTCATTAATCTTTAAAGTGTTATATTCATCGTAAGTTTGAGATTATAAAGTATACTAACCAAATATAGAAAATAAGTATTGATCCATCCATCATTCCATAATATTTAAATGGAAACTTTGTATAATTATAAACTTAACAAAAACAATTGTTGAATCCAACATAACTCCTTAAAAAATAAACCGGAAATGCAAATTTTGTAAGGAAGTATAACTATTAGAAACGAGGAAGGAAAGAAGAACTCAGTCTAAACGTAGATGGAAAGCTATGCCCCGGAGATAATCCATACACGGGACAATTCCTAGCTGGTCAACACATCTCAGGATTGCTTCTTCCCTGGTTATTAATTCCTGCTTCGTTGGGGTTCTCAGGACATTGGCATTTCTTTTTTCCAGGAGTGTAGTTGTTACCTGCTGTTCTTTGTAAAAACATTCGATAACACGATAAACTCCTAATTTCTTTTCGCCTAGGATAGTATTCCATCTTTTATGCCATCCTTCCAACTTGTTCTGGGTTCTTGGAACGCCTACAAGGATATTTTCATGCACTGACCATATATTTAGTGGAAATAGTGGGTGAGATCTGGTCTGACTTCGTGCTGTTCTAATACGACCTAATATGTAAGTCTCCTCAAAATAAGTGACTAATGGTGCGGCATTAGGGGGCATTTTATCTTTTCATTCTTCAAATGCTGCAGGAATATCTCCAGATGGGAGAAAAGCAAGGGCTTGCAGATGCCTCAGTAGCATAGAAAATTCCATGTCTTTGCCATATTGGGTGGCAAGTCCTGTGGATTGTAATGTGCGCCAAATGTTTTGACCAAAATGGAATAAACAGCATTTGTGAGTGCTGGAAGGGAAAACACGTTTGCATGCTTGGATAGCAGAGTTTTCAAAGTCTGTAACAATATACATATGTGCAAATTCTAAATCAAATTGTCCACCATATTCCTGCAAATCTTCCAGAAGGCGGACATAGCAGTCCTCAGTCTTACTACTTAACAATGCGTAGACTAGAGGCAAAAAACACTGTGTTTGCTCATCAGTGCCAACCAGAGCGTGAATGGAATATATCTGTCGAAATAGGGTGGGACAAGTTTTGAATGTTCCATCCATCACCCAGTATGAGGCCTCATGCAGCTTTTTTACATTCTCCTCTGTAGTAAAGAGCAAGGGTGGTCATTCCGAGTTGTTCGCTCGCAAGCTGATTTTAGCAGATTTACTCACGCTAAGTCGCCGCCTACTGGGAGTGAATCTTAGCTTCTTAAAATTGCGAACGATGTATTTGCAATATTGCGATTAGCACACTTCTTAGCAGTTTCAGAGTAGCTTCAGACTTACTCGGCATCTGCGAACAGTTCAGTGCTTGTCGTTCCTGGTTTGACGTCACAAACACACCCAGCGTTCGCCCAGACACTCCCCCGTTTCTACGGCCACTCCTGCGTTTTTTCCGGAAACGGTAGCATTTTTTCCCACACGCCCATAAAACGTCCTGTTTCCGCCCAGAAACACCCATTTCCTGTCAATCACATTACGATCGCCAGAGCGAAGAAAAAGCCGTGAGTAAAAATACTAACTTCTTAGCAAATTTACTTGGCGCAGTCGCAGTGCGGACATTGCGCATGCGCACTAAGCGGAAAATTGCTGCGATGCGATAAAAAATACAGAGCGAACAACTCAGAATGAGGGCCAATGTTCTTTCATTATGAAAAACACTGTCCTTCACTAGAAATTCAACCTCATTTAGAAAGGCTAGATTTTGAGGGACATCTATCTCCTCCAAGGTACTGGGCTCAATAGGGAAATCATCTCGCCTTGCCCTTTTGACCATTTGACGGAGGGCATCCCTGTTTGGCAGATATGCCGCACTTGTCGATGGCATCCGAGACGTTACCTGTTGGATGATTTGTGCAGGGGGATCATTACTTTGCTTTGCCCGTTCTTTAATACATGCTTTCGCGATGTTGATCACCGTTTTTTCGGGTCGTGGAGGATGGTTATGGTCTCCATGGGTATTTAATATGTGCTGTCCATTAACAATGGTGGTCTTCGCAAAACAAGGACAATAGCTTGTCTTGCGCTCTGTGCAGTGCCAGTACACTACATCAAGATGCTGCTTATTCTTTGCGAGAAGGTATCCGTCAAGTTTAAGAGCATTCCTCGATGAGAAGGAACCAGGATACATTCCGTTTGATTAGCCATTGTAGATCACTTGAAATGTTTAAATCTTCCCAAATCTTAAATATAATAGATGTGGCTGATGGTTTGTTAGCTAAAGGTTTTATACACTTTAAGATGGGAGTGTTTAGAAAAAAAAATTCTGGCCAATCACTGTGCTTCTTCAATATTTAAATAAAATAACCTTGTGATAGTTAACTTTAAATAAAATAACCTTGTGAACTTTAAGTTTGGAATGAGTCACGGGGTTCATTGACAATGATTTATAGCAGACACTTTGACGCCAGTAACAAACTTTATATGAACCTGTTTGATAAAGAGGCCTAAGTGCTTTCTTTAAATTTCATTGAATACTATACTTATGATGTAGAAAAAATATAAGGTTTATTATGAAACATGGATAACAGAATTATGGGTAAAGGTGTGGGGGGGGCATTTTGGCACCTGTAGTGCCACGGGCAAGGATGCTGGTCGCCTCCGCTAGATTAGCGGGTGACGGACTGGTGTGGGCGGCAGCGTCTAGTAGACGGCTGTGGATAGCGGGGTTGCGGTGGACCGTTGGAGGGATGATGAAATGAATATAGGGGCGTGGTTGGCTAGGTGGACGGTAGAGTCAACTGTAGTGTTGGTGAAGGTGTGGCGGGCATTTTGGCACCTGTAGTGCCACGGGCAAGGATGCTGGTCGCCTCCGCTAGATTAGCGGGTGACGGACTGGTGTGGGCGGCAGCGTCTAGGGGTAGTAGACGGCTGTGGATAGCGGGGTCGCGGTGGAGGGAGGGGTGATGAAATGAATATAGGGGCGCGGTTGGCTAGGTGGACGATAGTGTCAGCTGTAGTCGAATGTCGATCATTTGTACTATCGAAGCAGAGTATAATCTAACAAATGTTGGTGTCGATGTATTGTGGTTGGATCTAATGTATGCCGCTGTAACAGTTGTAGATCATTTATTCAGTCGATTGTTACGTTTGTCGATCAGGTAATTTGTTGATGTATAATTTTGACTATCTGGTGTATGTCTGTGTCCGACTGTCTGACATATGTTTGGTCGATAAAAATGAATGTCGATCATATGCATTGATTGATCTAATGTGTAGTCTGTCGGGTAATATGTCGATGATTTATTTTTCGATTATTTGTCCCGTCGATGCTAGTTTTTGTCGATCATGTTTGTGTCGATCTAACATATTATCTATTTATAGTCAGTCGATGTTTGTATTGTAGATTATGTGCCACGTAGATGTTTAATTATGTCGATCATATGTTTGTCGCACTATTGTTTTTCTTTTTTCGGATTTGCCCATGTGGTGATGCTGTCAATGAGTGCGATGTCGATCTTGGTATTCAGTCGATCATTTGATTGTCGATCATGTGTAGTTGTCGATCATTCGTTGTTCGATTAAGTGGTGTCAACCTTTGGATTGTCGATCTAGTGTAGGTAGATAAACTGACCGGATACCGACTTAATTAGTAGCTCAGTTATTTTGATCTAACCATCCGTGCTGAAGCCTGAATATCACTAAAACCTGCACTGTTGGTGTGCCTTGAGGACCGCGGTTGGGAATGCCTGTCCTAGTCTATAGAGGATGGTGGGGTCCACTTCAGTGCCATGGGGTATAGACGGTTCCGCAGGAGCCATGGGCACTTTAAGACTTTTCAAGGGTGTGAACTCGCTCCTCCCTCTATGCCCCTCCTCCAGACCTCAGTATAGGAATTGTGCCCAGGGAGACGGACATTTCGAGGAAAGGATTTACTTTTAAATGAATGGTGAGATTCATACCAGCTCACACCTCAACCATGCCGCACAACATGGCTTTCAACACAACACATGCCAATGGGCATGAACACTTTTGCAGCAACACAACACTTGTGTAACTACAAAACTAACAACTGCAGGTAAAGTACGCACTGGGTTGGGTGCCCAGCATCCTCTACGGACTAGGAGAAAAGGATTTACCGGTAGGTATTAAAATCCTGTTTCTTCATACGTCCTAGAGGATGCTGGGGTCCACTTCAGTATCATGGGGTTATACCAAATCTCCAGTACGGGTGGGAGAGTGCAGATGATCAAAAAGGGTTGAGATTACCTAAAGGATAAAAAAAAAGGGGCAGACTAGATGGGCCAAGTGGTTCTTATCTGCCGTCAAATTCTATGATTCTATGTTTCTATGATGACCCTGCAGCACGGATTGACCAAACTTGAGGTCCTCATCGGCCAAGGTGTCAAACTTATAAAACTTTGCAAACGTGTTTGCCCCTGACCAAGTAGCTGCTCGGCAAAGCTGTAACGCCGAGATCACCCGGGCAGCCACCCAGGATGAGCCCACCTTTCTAGTAGAATGGGCATTTACCGACTTCGGTATCGGCAATCCTGCCGTGGAATGAGCGTGCTGAATCGTCCCTCTGATCCAGTGCGCAATGGTCTGCTTAGAAGCAGGACACCCAATCATGTTGGGAGCATACAGGACAAACAGAGCCTCAGTTTTTCGTATCCTAGCTGTTCTTGCGACATAAATTTTCAAAGCGCTAACCACATCCAGAGACTTTGACACAGTGAAAGTGTCAGTAGCCACTGGCACCACAATAGGCTGGTTTATATGGAAAGACGAAACCACCTTCGGAAAAAATTGTTGGCGAGTTCTCAACTCTGCCCAATCTTCATGGAAGATCAGGTAAGGACTCTTGTGAGTCAAGGCCGCCAACTCAGACACCCGCCTTGCGGATGCCAAGGCCAAGAGCATTACCACTTTCCAAGTGAGAAACTTCAATTTTATCTCCTGCATGTTAGGCGCCGGGGTCCGATCAGCGGTGCGGCCCGGCGCCTAGCAACCAGGGACGCCGGGCGCGTGCAGCCACCGGCTCCCTGGCAACGCTGACGCCGGGCGCACGCAGCCGCCGGCTCCCTGGCAACGCTGACGCCGGGCGCACGCAGCCGCCCGGACCTTAGCAACGGGGACGCCACGTTCGGGCCGCGTTCCCCGTTGCTGGGTCTTCTGTAATTAAATCATCATGTGCTGGCCGTGCAGCATGCAAGCTGCACGGCATTACTATTAATTACCCTGTCTGGCTCCTGATTGGGGAGCCCACAGTTATAGGCTCCCTTTGGACTTCCCACAGACGCCGGTGATAGCTTCCTGTTTGCCTGAGTCTGCTACAGAGAGTTCCCAGTCCCGGTCCATTCGATTGTTCCTGTCCTCAGAGATCCTGTACTCGGAAGTTACCATCTGTTCCTGGAGTCTGACCGAGCACCTTTAACATCTGGTGGTGTTCGTGAGTCGCTGTTGCTGGTGTTGCGGCGTGTCCGCTACAGTTTATTATTTTGTTTATATTGTGTTCTGGAGCTTTGCGGAGGATTCCGCTTCCACAAGATCCACTCTGGTGTCCAGCGGTGCCGGATAGGAGTGTCGGATCAGTGGATCTTTGGTTGTCCTTTTCCCTGGCGGCTAGTCCGCGCATACCTTTTGATTTAGTTTAGTTAGCTTGTAATCCCTGGCTTGGTTGCTTAGTCAGAGGGCCCCTTGTTATCACCCTGTCTCGGACTTCCCCTTGTCTCCCATTAAGACCTGCGGGGGCATCGGGGTTGGGCAGACATAATCCGCCCTTCGAACGCGGCTGCCATGGGCTCAAGCAACCATAGTCTCGCAGGGGATTTCTGATAACACGGGCGAGACAACGGAGTTAGGGCGCCAGGGGTTACTAGGCTCTCCAGCTCCCACAACCAGCATATTGTTCCTGTACTCAGATCCCTGCCATAAGATCTTCTCCGGTCTGGAGTACAGGAATCATAACACTGCAGAGGTTCAAACCAATCTGATTGAAGGAACTGCAACCCCACATTAAGGTCCCAAGGTGCCACCGGAGACACAAATGGAGGTTGGATGTGCAGCATCCCTTTCACGACCGTCTGAACTTCTGGAAGGGAGGCCAATTGTTTTTGTAAGAAAACTAACAAGGCCAAAATCTGAACCTTGATTGAACCCAATCTTAGGCCCATATCCACACCTGCCTGCAGAAAATGGAGAAAACGTCCCAACTGAAACTCTTCCGTAGGAGCCTTCTTGGATTCACACCATGACACATATTTTCTCCAAATATGGTGGTAATGTTTAAACATTACTCCTTTCCTGGCCTGAACAAGAGTGGGAATGACTTCCGTAGGAATCCCCTTTCGGGCTAGGAACCCGGCTCTCAACAGCCATGCCGTCAAACGTAGCCACGGTAAGTCTTGATACATGCACAGCCCCTGCTGCAGCAGGTCCTCGCGAGGAGGAAGAGGCCGAGGATCATCCATGAGCAACTGCTGAAGATCTGGATACCAAGCCCTCCTTGGCCAGTCTGGGGCAATGAGGATTAGTCGAACCCTTGTTATTCTTATTATTTTGAGAACTTTTGGTATTAGTGGAAGTGGAGGGAAGACATATACCAACCGAAACACCAACTGGGTCATCAGTGCATCCACTGCTACTGCTTGAGGGTCTCTCGACCTGGAACAATATCTCTGAAGCTTCTTGTTGAGACGAGATGCCATCATGTCTACTTGAGGGACTCCCCAAAGACTTGTCACCTCTGCGAAGACTTCTTGGTGAAGGCCCCACTCCCCTGGTTGGAGATCGTGTCTGCTGAGGGAGTCTGCTTCCCAGTTGTCCACTCCCGGAATGAAAATTGCCGACAAAGCTCTTGCATGTCTTTCTGCCCAGAGGAGGATCTTTGTCACCTCTGCCATTGCCGCTCTGCTTTTCGTTCCGCCTTGATGGTTTATGTATGCGACTGCTGTTACATTGTCTGACTGGATCTGCACTGGCTGATCTTGTAGAAGGCCGTTGTAAATGGCTCTCAATTCCAGAACGTTTATGTGAAGACAGGATTCCTGACTTGACCATTTTCCTTGGAAACTCTTGTGACTGCACCCCAGCCTTAGAGACTTGCATCTGTGGTTACTAGGACACAGTCCTGAATCTCGAACCTGCGACCCTCTAGTAGGTGAGAACAGTGCAGCCACCACAGGAGCGAAATCCTGGCTTCGGAGGACAGGATTATCCTCTGGTGCATGTGTAGGTGGGATCCGGATCACTTGTCTAACAGATCCCATTGGAATACTCTGGCATGGAATCTGGAAAACTGTATGGCCTCGTAGGCCGCTACCATCTTTCCCAACAACCAAATGCATTGATGTATCGACACTCTCGTCAGTTTCAAAACTCGTTTGACCGTTTTCTGGATCTTTTTCAACTGGAAGAAATACCCGCTGAACTTCTGTGTCAAGTATCTTCCCTAGAAAAGACAATCTTGTCGTTGGTTCCAACTGCGACTTTGGAAAATTCAAAATCCAACTATGTTGTTGGAGCACTGACAGGGAGAGTGCAATATTCTGCACCAACCATTCCTTGAATCTCGCTTTTATCAGGAGTTCGTCCAGGTAAGGAATTATATTGACTCCTTGTTGTCGAAGGAGGACTATTATCTCTGCCATCACCTTCGTGAACACCCTCGGTGCCGTGGAGAGTCCGAACAGCAATGTCTGAAACTGGTAATGGCAATCCTGTACTGCGAACCTCAGATAAACCTGATGTGGAGGATAAATGGGAACATGTAAGTAGGCATCTTTTATGTCTACCGACACCATGACATCTCCTTCCTCCAGACTGGAAATCACTGCCCTCAGAGATTCCATCTTGAACTTGAACCTTTTCAGGTAGAGATTCAGAGATTTCAGGATTGGAATTGGTCTGACTGAGTCGTCCGGCTTCGGAACTACGAAGAGGCTTGACTAAAAACCTAATTTCTGTATTGCAGCCTTTACTACTTCTCTGGAAGAGAAGCTGGTAAGGTCGATTTGAAAAATCGGCATAGGGGGACGTCTTGAAACTCCAGCTTGTATACATGGGCCCAGGCCAGATTGAGCCCAGATCTGACCGAAAAGTTTCAGACGTGCTCTCACCCGAGCGGACTCCCGCAAGGGAGACCCAGCATCATGCTGCAGATTTGGCAGAAGCAGGGGTGGACTCCTGCTCCTGCGATCCAGGAGACGCTGCTGACTTTTTTCCTCATCCTCTCACTCTACCTGTAAAGAAGGGGGAACCTTTGGCCTTTTTGTATTTGTTGGGCCAAAAGGACTGCATCTGAGTGATGTCTTTTTCGCCGGTGCAGGAGCATAAGGCAAGAATGTCGACTTACCTTCGGTAGCCGCAGAGACCAACGCATCCAGCCCATCTCCAAACAAGGCTTCACCTTTATACTGGAGAGCCTCCATATTTCTTTTGAATCTGCGCTTGCATTCCACGGCGAATCCACAACGCCCTCCGAGCCGAGACTGCCATGGTAGCAGCTCTTGAACCAAAAAGACCAATATCCTTCAACCTAACTTTAGGAGAATCTCGTCTCTATTTATCGTATCAATTTCAGATGACAAGTTATCTGACCATTTTTTTCGATAGCCCTACTCACCCACACGCAAGCAATGGTGGGCCTGAGCAGTGTACCATTGGCCACAGATTTTAACGTAGTCTCCAACTTGCAGTCTGCCGGCTCCATTAGTGAAGCCGTCCCAGGTGCAGGGAGAATCACCTTTTTTGTTAACCGTGACAGGGCACTGTCTAAAACAGGGGATGACTCCCACCTTTTCCTGTCCTCTGCCGGGAAAGGAAAAGCTACCTGAATCCTTTTGGGAATCTGAAATTTATTTTCAGGGTTTGCCCAAGTTCCCTCAAAGAGAGTATTTAGCTCGTGAGGAGGGAAGGCTAGATTCATTTTCTTTTCTTTATAAAAATAAGCCTCCTGAGGTACAGGAGGGGCTTCAGTAACTTCCAAAACCTCCGTTATAGCAACAATAATATATTGAATGCTTTTTGACAATTTAGGATCTATTTCCCTGGGATCACTAGTGTCGACACAGGAATCAGAACCCGTGTTGGTATCAGTTGTACTATTTCTGCAAATGGTCTTTTATGTGACCCAGAGGGGTCGCCTGCGGATGAAAAAGCAGAACCACTAAAAATCACATCTTCCACTGATTTTCTCGTTTTCTGCATGAGACTCAGACTTATTTAATCTCTTACTGATATGATTCACAGTATCACGTAATTCTTTCACCCAGGCTCATGGTGTGCCGGCAGCGCCACCACATTACAACTCTGTGTCCCCATAATGGTTCCCTCAGGGGAAGAGCTCCCTGCCTCAGACATGTCACACACGTGCACACCACACCACAGACACTCCGAGACTTATAGGGGACAGACCCACAGTAAAATCTGTCAGGACACCGATAGGAATTGCCAGTTCACAACCCAGCACCAGCAATAAAATGTCTGTGAAACACAAAATGCCCACAGACCTGCAGCGCTTTTATAATGATAACACAATGTATAGCACCAAATTTCACTGTACCCTCCATTTTGCACCCTGATACTTGGTTCAGCAGTGGAGGACCAGCATTCTTATCTGCATCCTGGAAGGAGAGAAAATGACGCGGAGCAGTGTGCTGGCTGACTGAGGAAGCCCCGCCCCCGTTATGGCACGTTTTTCCTCAGACTTTTTGCTATTTATACTGGCGGGGGTAGGACTGTGCCTCAGCAACTTATGCCCCTTATCTGCTAGTTTTACTAGTTTTCATGCTGCCCAGTGCACCCCCCCACGCCCTGCAGTGCCTGAGTGTGATGGGTAGCATGGCGCGCAGCATTCCCGCCCGCTGCGCGGTACCTTTTAGCCATCATGATGACTGAAGATCCTTTTCTTCTTACACTCACCTGTCTTCTGGCTCTGTAAGGGGGTGGCGGCGAGCTGGGGGAGTGAGCAGAGAACCGCAGCTAGCTTTAATTACCCTTCAGGAGCTAGTGGTGTCCTGTCAGCCAGGAGCAGAGCCATGAAACTATTCAGGAAGTTGGTTCCTACTTCTGCCCCCTAAGTGCCACGAAGCAGGGAGACTGTTGCCAGCAGTCCTCCCTGAAAATAAAAAACCTAACATGTCTTTCAGAGAAACTCAGTAGAGCTCCCCTGGAGTGCATCCAGTCTGCCTGGGCATTTTCTAAACTGAGGTCTGGAGGAGGGGCATAGAGGGAGGAGCCAGTTCACACCCTTGAAAAGTCTTAAAGTGCCCATGGCTCCTACGGAACCATCTATACCCCATGGTACTGAAGTGGACCCCAGTATCCTCTAGGACGTATGAGAAAGTCCTAGGAGCTCCCCTAGCTGTGACCGGCTTCACTGGGCACATTTTCTAAACTGAGTCTGGTAGGGGCATAGAGGGAGAAGCCAGCCCACACTATTAAACTCTTAGTGCCCATGGCCCCTAAGAGACCCATCTATACCCCATGGTACTAAATGGAACCCCAGCATCCTCTCGGACGTAAGAGAAATAAAAAGACTTCACGGAAATCTTTTGTTTTTAAACAACTTTATTTCATATCTTTAATACACATTTTTTTGTCTAGCTATATGGGGAGGGCCGGGACCATTTTCCAGGGGCTGCGTGATGTCACATCTGCATTCATCTTTAACCCCCGATAAACTTCCAGAGTGCACATTATCTTTTCCTCATTTTTTGCAAGTTACTACAAATGATATGAGATCGGTAGCAGCACTACTTTCAGGATTATTACACAGAACACACATAAAGGCTGACACAGCAAATAACAGTAACACATACAAGGGATTAATTAGAAATAAGGAAGCATAATCATCATTAGGCCTAATTATCAACTGATTCTGTGCGGGACACATACACCTCTTTACTGCCTCCAGCAGCCCCTGGTACTGCACTGTGACCATCTGCCCTGTCTACCCCCACTACTGCCACTCGCCATGTCTCCCCCACTACTGCCACCCGCCCTGTCTCCCCCCACTAATGCCACCGCCCTGTCTCCTCCCCCTACTGCCACCCTCCCTGTCTCCCCCCACTACTGCCACCCTCCCTGTCTCCCCCACTACTGCCACCCACCCTGTCTCACTACTTCCACCCGCCCGGTCTCTTCCCACTACTGCCACCTGCCCTATCTCCCCCAACCTGTCTTTCCCCCACTACTGTCAACTACCTTGTCTCCCCTACTGTTCACCACCCTGTGCCCCCCCTCTTCCACCTCAGCACTGCTTGGGGACAATATTACCCACAGACAGTACTTCCGGCAGCCCCCGCTACAGCAATAGTGCCACCACCCTGTCTCCCCCCCCCCCCCCCCTGATATTTCAGAATTTCTTGGGGATTCTTGGTACTGGTGGTAACAGTCCTTCATCTGCAGACGGAAGAAACCAGGCAGTAAGGAGGCAGAAGCTGCTTCTGGTTCCATGGACCCTGGTCATGTAGGGATGGGAGAGTCAGTAAGATTATGTAAGTCATCATCTTACAGGCAGCCGGTGAAGGGAGAAGAGAATGGGTGTTATGTGGCAGGAACGGGCCGGTTATATATGACTGGCTGCTGCATTCTGTACAAGCCACAAGTGGTGCAATTCTTTTGCTGGGAGACCCAGGTAGAGGACATTGCAGTAGTCTATGCATGATGATACAAGTGCATGTATGACTGTAGGTAGATCTTCTGAGGGAATAAAGTGCTGGAGTCTGGCTATGTTCCTCAGATGAGGATCGGATTGTGGATGATACCTGATATCTAAGTGTCACTCCACCATCCAGGACACCAAGATTCCACATGATCAGCATTTTGTAACTCTGAACCCACAAGCATAAGTCTGGTTGGTTTGCAAAGCTGAGCTGTAGCCCTGCCTTTTGTTGGTGAGCTTCTACCATAAGGACCTGTTTCACCAGGACTGAGTCACAGCCAACTGGCATCACCCACACATGGAGCTCAGCTAGACAACCATTTAGGATTGGTACTGGGTTCTCAGTATCCGGAGCAAAAGACAAGTCATCTGCATAGCAGTGGTAGATAAGGGCATGACATCTGATTATATCACCCAGTTGTAGCATGTATATTGCAAAAAGCATAGGAGATAAGAACCTTGAAGAACAATGCATGGCAATGTTAAGTATACTCCAGAAGAGTACAATAGTTTCCAAGTGATGTCTATTGTGCTGATTTATTTCACAGAGGATGGAAATGGCCACTCACCTGTGTGATTTCGCTGATGTGTAACAAGTTGTGATTTCCGTATAAAACATTTCCCACACTCAGAGCAAGAAAATGGCTTCTCACCTGTGTGACTTCTCTGATGTGTAATAAGATATGATTTCTGTGCAAAATATTTCCCACACTCAGAACAGGAATATGGCTTCTCACCTGTGTGACTTCTCTGATGTGTAATAAGATATGATTTCTGTGCAAAATATTTCCCACACTCAGAACAGGAATATGGCTTCTCACCTGTGTGACTTCTCTGATGTATAACAAGATCTGATTTGTGTGCAAAACATTTCCCACACTCAGAACATGGAAATGGCTTTTCATCTGTGTGACTTCTGTGATGTTCAACAAGTACTGATTTCCGTGCAAAACATTTCCCACACTCAGAACATGAAAATGGCCTCTCACCTGTGTGACTTCTCTGATGTCTAACAAGATTCGATTTGTTTGTAAAACATTTCCTACACTCAGAACATGGAAATGGCCTTTCTCCTGTGTGACTTCCCTGATGTATAACAAGTTGTGATTTCTGGATAAAACATTTCCCACACTCAGAACATTGAAATGGCTTCTCACCTGTGTGAATTCTTTGATGTGTAACAAGATGTGATTTGTGTTGAAAACATTTCCCACACTCAGAACATGGAAATGGATTCTCACCTGTGTGACTTCGCAGATGTATAACAAGTAGTGATTTCCAGGAAAAACATTTCCCACACTCAGAGCAAGAAAACGGCTTCTCACCTGTGTGACTTCTCTGATGATTAACAAGATCTGATTTGATTGCAAAACATTTCCCACACTCAAAACATGGAAATGGCTTTGCACCTGTGTGACTTCTGTGATGTTTAACAAGGTCTGATTTATGTGCAAAACATTTCCCACACTCAGTACATGGAAATGGCTTCTCACCTGTGTGACTTTTCTGATGTATAACAAGTTCTGATTTCTGTGCAAAACATTTCCCACACTCAGAACATGGAAATGGCTTCTCACCTGTGTGACTTTGCTGATGTCTAACAAGATGTGATTTCCGTGCAAAACATTTCTCACACTCAGAACATGGAAATGGCTTCTCACCTGTGTGAATTTGCTGGTGTGTAACCAGATTTGATTTCCATGCAAAACATTTCTCACACTCAGAACATGGAAATGGCTTCTCACCTGTGTGTCTTCTCTGATGTGTAACAAGAGCTGATTTGCATGTAAAATATTTCCCACACTCAGAACATGGAAATGGCCTCTCACCTGCCTTAGCTGGCTGATGAAGCTTTGTGTTCTGTGTAAAACATTTGGCATCTATAGAACATGGAAACACTGTATCTACTGTTAGAGCTGTAACAGATGCACCAATATAAGCGTGATCAGGAGAACATTTCCCAGGATCAGGGGGATCAGCTGATAGACCTGGATGAATAATTGGGGTAATGGGGTTAGCTCCTGGATAATCCTGTCTACTGTCATTATCGGTTATTTCAGAATCCAGGGATAACATTAGATGTCCTTCTGAGATATTCCTGCTTGTGTGTCCCTCTGCTGGAAATAAAATACATTATGGAAATGTGTCAATTTCTGTAACAATATTAATCTTGTAAACAATAGGAGAAGATGACTCTCTGGGACACATTTAAATGTAAATGTGTGTGTATAATAAAACATAACTTTTAATGAAGGCTTTATAATATTATGTCTCAGACTATCATTGTGTCCACCCTTCTGAGAACACTCACAATAACAAATGTAATATTATAATAAGACTTAGATATATCTCTCTCTTGTACTGGCAACTAACCATGAAGTATAAAATAAGATTTTACTTACCGGTAAATCTATTTCTCGTAGTCCGTAGTGGATGCTGGGGATTCCGTAAGGACCATGGGGATAGACGGCTCCACAGGAGACATGGGCACTTTAAGAAAGAATTTAGGTTCTGGTGTGCACTGGCTCCTCCCTCTATGCCCCTCCTCCAGACCTCAGTTAGAGAAACTGTGCCCAGAAGAGCTGACAGTACAAGAAAAGGATTTTGATAATTCAGGGCAAGATTCATACCAGCCACACCAATCACACCGTATAACACGTGATAACAACCAGTTAACAGTATGACAAAAAACAGAGCATCAGGTCAAACCCAGATGCAACCATAACTCAACCCTTATTGAAACAATAACTATATACAAGTCTTGCAGAAAAGTCCGCACTTGGGACGGGCGCCCAGCATCCACTACAGACTACGAGAAATAGATTTACCGGTAGGTAAAATCTTATTTTCTCTAACGTCCTAGTGGATGCTGGGGACTCCGTAAGGACCATGGGGATTATACCAAAGCTCCCAAACGGGGGGGAGAGTGCAGATGACTCTGCAGCACCAATTGAGCAAACAAAAGGTCCTGCTCAGCCAGGGTATCAAACTTGTAGAACTTTGCAAAAGTATTTGAACCTGACCAAGTAGCCGCTTGGCAAAGTTGTAATGCAGAGACCCCTCGGGCAGCCGCCCAAGAAGAGCCCACCTTCCTAGTGGAATGGGCCTTAACTGATTTTGGCAGCGGTAATCCAGCCGCCAAATGAGCCTGCTGAATCGTGTTACAGATCCAGCGAGCAATAGTTTGCTTTGATGCAGGAGCACCCAGCTTGTTGGATGCATACAGGATAAACAACGACTCTGTTTTCCTGACCCTAGCCATTCTGGCTACATAAAGCTTCAAAGCCCTGACCACAACAAGCAACTCGGAATCCTCCAAGTCACTAGTAGCCACAGGCACGACAATAGGTTGATTCATATGAACAGATGAAACCACTTTTGGCAGAAATTGTGGACGGGTCTGCAATTCTGCTCTATCCATATGGAAAACCAGATAGGGGCTTTTATGTGACAAAGCCGCCAACTCTGACACGCGCCTGGCCGAAGCCAAGGCTAATAGCATGACCACCTTCCACGCGAGATATTTCAACTCCACCAATTTAAGTGGTTCAAACCAGTGGGATTTCAAGAAGCCTAACACCACGTTAAGATCCCAAGGTGACACTGGAGGCACAAAAGGAGGCTGAATATGCAGCACTCCCTTTACAAACGTCTGGATTTCCGGTAGAGAAGCCAATTCCTTTTGAAAGAAAATGGATAGGGCCGAAATCTGGACTTTAATGGAGACCAATTTTAGGCCCAAATTCACTCCGGACTGTAGGAAGTGAAGGAAATGGCCCAGCTGGAATTCCTCCGTCGGAGCATTCCTGGCCTCACACCAAGAAACATATTTTCGCGATATTTGGTGATAATGTTTAGATGTCACGTCCTTCCTAGCCTTTATCAGCGTAGGAATGACCTCATCCGGAATGCCCTTTTCAGCTAGGATCCGGCATTCAACCGCCATGCCGTCAAACGCAGCCGCGGTAAGTCTTGGAACAGACAGGGCCGCTGTTGCAACAGATCCTGTCTTAGAGGAAGAGGCCACGGGTCCTCTGTGAGAATTTCCAGCAGATCCGGATACCAGGTCCTTCGTAGCCAATCTGGAACAATAAGAATTGTTCTCACTCCTCTTTTTCTTATTATTCTCAACACCTTGGGTATGAGAGGAAGAGGAGGAAACACATAGACCGACTGGAACACCCACGGTGTAACCAGGGCATCTACAGCTACCGCCTGAAGGTCTTTTGATCTGGCACAATACCTCTGTAGCTTTTTGTTGAGGCGGGACGCCATCATGTCTATCTTTGGCAGTCCCCACTGACTTGCAATCTGTGCGAAGACCTCCTGATGAAGTCCCTACTCCCAGGATCAGGGGGATCAGCTGATAGAGCTGGATGTATAATTGGGGTAATAGGATTAGCTCCTGGAGAATCCTGTATACTGTCATTATCTCTTATTTCACAATCCGGGGATAACATTAGATGTCCTTCTGAGATGTTCCTGCTTGTGTGTCCCTCTGCTGGAAATAAAATACATTATGGAAATGTGTCAATTTCTGTAACAATATTAATCTTGTAAACAATAGGAGAAGACGACTCTCTGGGACACTTAATTGTAAATGTGTGTGCATAATAAAACATAACTTTTAATGAAGGCTTTATAATATTGTGTCTCAGACTATCATTGTGTCCACCCTCCTGAGAACACTCACAATAACAAATGTAATATTATAATAAGACTTAGATATATCTCTCTCTTGTACTGGCAACTAACCATGAAGTATAAAATAAGATTTTACTTACCGGTAAATCTATTTCTCGTAGTCCGTAGTGGATGCTGGGGATTCCGTAAGGACCATGGGGATAGACGGCTCCACAGGAGACATGGGCACGTTAAGAAAGAATTTAGGTTCTGGTGTGCACTGGCTCCTCCCTCTATGCCCCTCCTCCAGACCTCAGTTAGAGAAACTGTGCCCAGAAGAGCTGACAGTACAAGGAAAGGATTTTGATAATTCAGGGCAAGATTCATACCAGCCACACCAATCACACCGTATAACACGTGATAACAACCAGTTAACAGTATGACAAAAAACAGAGCATCAGGTCAAACCCAGATGCAACCATAACTCAACCCTTATTGAAACAATAACTATATACAA